>NW_023646111.1:0-5000 GCF_015228065.2 Penaeus monodon
CTAACCCAGAAACTATGCACTAGGTTTTGTTTTTCGGACTTTTCATTGTATATTTTCCGGTTTTTGGGGTTTTATTTCATCTTCTATCTTGCATATAAGTAATATTATATACATAATGTGTTATATATATAATATATATATAAGCAAAATTTTAAAAAAAAAAATTATAAATTTATTTATTCTTGTTTTTAATAATATATAATTATATATATATATATTAAATATATATAATAAAATATATATTAATATATATTATATATAAATATTACATATATAAAAATATTCTTGTATAATATATTATTTATATAATTATTTTATATATATCTATATTTTATATATATTTTATATAATATATTTATATTATATTTATATATATATTATAATGTGTGTGGGTGTGCGTGTGGTGTGTGCATATTTTTTATATATTATTTGTATATATATACACTATATATATTGAAATTTTATATTTTATTATATAAATATATATAAAATTTTAATATAATTATATTTTATATAATATATATATATAAATTTTTAATTATATATATAACACAACCACACACACCACAAAACACACACACACCCACAACACACACACATATATTAATTATATATATATATATATAAAATATAATATATATTTTAATATATAATATATTAATAACAAAAAAATGTATATATGACTCCCGCATGGTCTTGGTTGAGCAGATTTAAATTCCCCGCCGGGGCAGTCGAAAAAATGCCTCGCTCCGACTACTGGCTCGGCCCGATCTCATGGCGAGAAAACGACATACCGTCAAACGCAGGTGCGTAGGAAGTATTTCCCGGGGAAAAAGTATCAGCGCGCCAAACCCCGGTCATTAGGAAGAGCACCCAATTAGGAAAGAGTGGAAATGCCAAAAAACCTCTCAATAGTGAAAGAAAAGGCCTACCCCTGCAGTGGACTGATGGCTTTAAAAAAAAAAAAAAAAAGGAAAAAAACACGCAAACCACACACACACACCACACACAATATATGTAAATATATATATATATATTAATATTAATATATATATATATATATATATAATAATATATATATATATATTTTCACTATACACTAATATTCTATCTATCTATATTTTATGTATCTACCAATATATACACATGTTATATATTTATTTGTATGAATTTTATAAAATTAATATATATATTATATAATAAAATATATTTTAAATATATATATTATATATTTATATAATCACACACACACACACACACCACAAAAAACACCAAACACACCACACACACACACACACATACCACACACACACACACACACACACACACACCACAATTATATTTATAATATATATATATATATATATATATATATATATTATATTATATTATATATATATGTTTATAGATATTATTATATATTATTATATAAGTATATTTTAATATATAAATATATATATATATATATATATATATATTATATATATATATTTTAATATATATATTTTTTTTTTTTTTTTTTTTTTTTTTTTTTTTTTTTTTATCTCTCTCTCTCTCTCTCTCTCTCTCCCTCCTTTTTTCTCTTTTTCAGTCCAATAATTTTTGTCCGGTATCATTCAACTTTCGACGGTTTTTGAAATTGAAGCCTGGATGGTACTAAAATTGCAACAAAAGTTTTTTTTGAAATGTTTTTTTTTTCTTATTCTAACCATTTTGCAGATGATCATAATTTTCCTTGCTGAAACTGACTTTAATTCTTGTTTTTTTACATGGGTAAAACACTTGCTTTAAAATTTAAATTTCATTTACCGCAGGGAAAAAATTTAAGGAAAAAATACAGAGCATGAATATTTGGATAAGTGCACGCATATAAACAAAATTAAATGTTTAATGTATTTAAATGTATTCATTTATTTCACACTCAACAAAAACACACACATACTCAAAAACACCGCACACACGCATAACACCTCCCTCACTGCTACATACAAAACAACATAAAAAACCACACACCACACACACACACACCACACACACACACACACACCACACCACACACACACCAACACACCCCCACATATATAATATGTGTGTGTGTGTTTGTGTGTTGTGTGTGTGTGTGTGTGTGTGTGTTGTGTGTGTGTGTGTGTGTGTGTGTGTGTTTGTGTGCGAAGTGTGTGCGTGGGGGTGCTGAGTTTATGCATTTTTTATATCTATCTATCACAACACAAACACACACAAACCACCACACCACCACACGCACACCACGAAAACCCAATACACACACACCAAATATATATATATATATATATATATATATATATATATATTTTATATTAATTAATATATATATGAGGAGAGAGAGAGAGAGAGAGGAGGAGAGAGAGAGGAGAAAGAGAGAGGAGAGGAGAGGGGAGATAGAGAGAGAGAGAGAGAAGAGGAGAGAGAGGCAGAGAAGAGGCAAGAGGGAGAGATTATTAAAGAGAAAAAGACCCGAAGGAGGGAGAAAGAAAGAAAGCGGAGAAAATTTGGGGTTTTAGTGAAATTTCAAGAGAAAGAAGATAAAAAGTATGATAAAAAACTTTTTTTTTTTTTTTTGCTCCGTCCAGACCCTGAAAATTTTAAAAAGAGGTGATATATTTCGTCTTTTCCCTTTCAGATTTACCACGCCTTTGAAAACCTTCTGCAATTTGTTCTTTACTTTATGGGGAAAACTCACAGGCTCGGGACACACGGGCACTTTCGCAAAAAAATATGTTTTGAAATTCTAAATGATAGTTTCTCGGTAAAGTTTTTTAAGGGAGATTTCCTATATTTCTATATGAGCATAACCCTCAGCTTTCTGCCTCAATAATGCAATAGTAAAAAAGGGGTTACCAGGGGCGGAAATTTTTATAACTAATAAAGAAAAAAGAAATATCATGGAAAAATATATTTTTACGTTAGACCACAAAAAACTATACTATTATGAAAACTTTTTTTTCAAACTCCCTCCTGGGACACACCTCCATGAAAAAGAACGGGGTGTGTCTACTACCCCCTTCACCGATACAAAACACCACACACAACACACAACACACACCCAACACACACACACACCTCACCTCACACACCACCCACACACCACACCACACAACACACACACCCCACACACCACACACCACACACCACACACACCACACACACATCCACCACACACAACACATGTATGTATTTATTATGTAATTTAAAAATATATATAATATATATTTTATATATATATATATATATATATATATATTAATATATTACTACTAATACATAATATACATACATAATATGTATATTATATATATATATATATTATATATATATATATTTATATTATATAATAAATATATTATGTATACATAAATATTATATTAAAATTTTTAATATAATTTATATAAAATATATATATTTATATATTTTATGTATATATATGTTTATATTTCTATATATTGCACAACACCACAAAAATACATATATAAATAAAAATATTATTATATATAATATATATATATATATATATATATATAATATTATATAATATATATATAATATATTAAACCCCACACCACAAACACACCACACAACACACACACCACATATTAAAAATAAAATTTTAAAATATATAATATATATATATTAAAATATATTATATATTTATATATTATATATTATATTAATATATATTTATAATACACATATTTTTGTAAAATATATTCATATATGCATATATATATAAATTTTATATATATATTAAAATTATATATATATATTTATATATATATATTATTGGTGTGTGTGTTTTGTGGTGTGTGTGTGGTTTTTTGTGTGTGTGTGGTGTGTGTGTGTGTGTGTGGGTGTGTGTGTGTGTGTGTGTTTGTGGGTGTTGGGAAAAAAAAAAAAAAAAAAAAAAAAAAAAAAAAAAAAAAATATAAAAAATATATATATATATATTATAATATATAAAAATATATATATATATATATGTATAAATTTATATATCTAATAATGCCCCACACACACACACCATACACACACCACACACCTATTTTTTTATATATATATTTAAATATATTATATATATATATATAATAATATATAATATATATATATATACATATATATTATATATATATATATATATTTTATTAAAATATATATATATATACTAGATTAAAATATATTAAAATTAATATAATTATATATATATATATATATAATATACATTACACACACACACAGACACAAATATACACACACACACACGCACCCACACACACCCACAACACCCACACACCCCACACACACACAACACATTTTTATAATATATATATAATATATATTATATATAATATATATTATTATATAGATTATATAATATATTATATAATATATATTACATATATTTATATATATATATATATTTATACATTATTATATATAATATAATATTATATATATATATATTAAAATATTTTATATATTATTATATATATATATTAATTTTTTATTTATTTTTTTTTATTTTTTCTATTTTTTATTTAAAAATTATTTAATATATTATAAAATTTTATTTATTAATTTATTATTATTATTATTATATTATATTTAATTAAAATGTGTGGGTGTGGGGTGTGTGTGTGTGTGTGTGGTTTTGTGTGTGTGTGGTGTGTGGTTGTATAAAATTTATAAAATATTTATTTATATATTTTATATTATATAATATATATTAAATTTTATGTGTGTATTATCATGTATAATATATATGTTCACACACCACACACACACACCATATATATATATATATAATTATTAAAATTAATATATATATATATATATATTTTATATATATTATATGTATATATATCTATCTTCTATCTTCTATCTTCTTCATCTATCTATATATATATATATATATATAATATATATTAATATATTATATATATATTTTAAAGTATATATATATGTATGTA
>NW_023646112.1:0-7799 GCF_015228065.2 Penaeus monodon
TATATATTTTAAAAAATATAATAAAAAAAAATAATATATATATATATAATATATATAAAAAATAAATTTTAAATTTAAATTATAAAATAAAAAAAAAAAAACCCCACACACACACACACACACACACACACCAAACACATAACACAGACCAACACCGCACCTAATATATATATAATAATTATAATATATATAATATAATAATATATATATAAATAAAATAAAATATTAATATATATATAAATAATATATTATAAAATTTTAATATTCTGTGTTGGTGTGGTTGGTGGTGTGTGTGTGTGTGTTGTGTGTGTTTTGTTGTGTGTTTTGTGTGTATGTGTGTGGGTGGGGGTTATGTATATATATAATATATATAAAATATATATAAAATTTTTTGTATACAATTATATTATATTTTATAAAAAATTTTTTTTAATTATTATTTTTATACAAAATTATAATATATAAAATATATAAAAATATTTAAATAATATAAAATTATATATAATATATATAATATGTATGAAATTAGTATATATATAGTATATATATTATATATAATATAATTATTTTTATATGCGTGTGTGGTGTTTTTTTTGTGTGGTGTGTGTGTGTGTTGTGTTTGTGATGCAGATACATACATACTAATATATATATATATAAAATATATATATTATATTATTTACACACACACACAAACCTCACAAACCCCAAACCCCACACACACCACACACACACACCACACACCCACACACACACACACACACATAATAATATATATATAATTATATATTATATAAAATATTAGTATTTTAATATTAATTATAATATATTAATAAAAATAATTATGTTGTGTGGTGTGTGTGTGTGTGTGTGTGGTGTGGTGTTTTGTGGCTGCGCGTGTGTGTGTGGTGTGTGTGTGTGTGTGGTGTATGGAAAATAAATATAGTATATATAAATAATATGTATATATAATACATAATATGTGTATGTATATAATGTATTATATTTATATATACTATATTTAGTATACATATATACTATAATATGTAATATATGTATTATATACATCTACATACATAATACTCCCTTACATACACACACCAACCCCACACACACAATACATATTATATATATATATATATATATATATATATTATATATATATATGTGGGGTGTGTGTGGTGGTGGGTGGGGGTTTTTGTGTGTGTTGTGGGATCAAATATCATCACAATAAGGTATGCTCTTTTTGAGCAGCCTGGACTCCCACCACCCTTTCGCCATAAATCAATCTTAGCTTTTCTTTCCATTTGTACACGACACCCGCTTTTATTTTTGATGTTGCGCTCGTCTTGTCCTTGGGTTTTGCCTTTTCCCTCTGTTTCCTACCCCCACCCTGTCAGAAGTCTTTCTAAATACTTTTACTTTCATCCATACCAAAAAACTTTTGTTAAAGATGTCCAACAGGCAGTCTTTAAATTTTTTTTTCCACTTCTCATTTGTTTTTTTCTCCATCCATTTAATACGTGTATTCGCGTAACCCCAATTTCAAAACTATTGCCCTTTTTCTTTTATCTTTTCACACCCCACCAAAAACCATAGACGAAATTGGGGGAAACTAATGAGTTAATAACCTAAATTTTTGTCTGAAAGGAATGCTTGGGTCTTTCCAGATTTTATTGAGAGAACTGAAAAAATTTTAAAACCCGACTATAATTAATTATATATTATTAAAATTTTAATATATATATATATATATAATATATATATTTTATATTTACTATATTTATCCCCAAACCCCCAAACACACACACACACACACAACACACACACCCCACACACACACACATAATAATATAATAATATATTTTATTATATAATATTAAATGGTTTTGTGTGTGATGTATTATGTAGTATTAAACATTATGTATACTATATATTTTTGGGTGTGTGTGTGTGTGTGTGTGTGTGTGTGTGGTGTGTGTGTTGTGTGTGTGTGTGGGGTTGTGTGTGTGGGTGTGCGTGGTGCGGTGTGCGTGCGTGTGTTGTGTGTATGTTTTTTGGGGATGTTGTAGGGCTATTGCGAGGGCTTTGGTGCATACTGCACCCCGCATCCCCCGCGCGCGTATGTGAGCACGCGCGGATTTAAATGATGTAGTAACACCTAGATCATGAATTTCTTTTGGGAAAGGGAACTTCACCCGTTCCTATTTAGCCACTGGGGGGGAAACCCAGCCCAAGTCGTGCTGGCCCCAACCCGGAAAAATGTTTCCCAAAAGGTAACCCCGGCCTCTCCGGGAAAAGGAACTGGGGAACTCCCCACGACTCACTCAAGTCTTACAACATAAAAAACTACAATAAGTATACTGTGCCCCGGCGGCTCAACATAACCTCCCTTTTAAAAAAAAAATGTTTTATATACATCATATATGTATCATATTTGTGTGGTGTGTGTGTGTGTTGTGTTGTGTGTGTGTGGTTTTGGTGTGTGTGTGTGTTCGGTGCGTGCGTGCGTCTGCGTGGGGTGGTGTGTGTGTGGGGGTGGGGTGCGTGGTGGTGTGGTGTGCGTGTGTTGTGTGGTGTGTCGTGTATATTTTAAATATATTAAAATATATATTATATATATATATATATATAGTAGAGAGCGAGATTTTAAAAACATACTTTTATATCTATATAGAATGTATATATTAATACATATAAATATTACACACACACCACACCACACACCACCAACACACACACACACAACAACATATAAAATATATTATTTTTAAATATAATTTATATATATAATGGGTGTGTGTGGTGTGTGTGGTGTATATATATTTTATATATGTTTTAAAATTATATATTAATATATATATATATATATATTATATATATATATCTGTGTAAAATTCTCTTTTCCTCTCTCCTCTCCTCTCCCCTTCTCTCTCTCTCTCTCCCTCCCCTCTCTCTCTCTCTCTCTCTCTCCTCTCTTCTCTCTTTCTTCTCTCTCTTTTTCTCCTGTAATAACAGGGGATTCTATCCCTAGTGACACCAATGTAATGTTGCAGGTAGGAGCGTTCCCATTTCCGCTACAAATGAAATATATATGGGATTTATCCCCTGCGCTAGCCATTGTAATTTTGGTTTGCCATCAGTGTGTGATGTGGTGGGTTGTTCCCATATTTTGGTGAGTTGGGTTTCCCCCTGTGATGGAAATGCTTTTTTGACACTGGGGTTTTATTAAAATTTGTCGAGGGTTCATTTTTTATTAACACGGGAGAGGAGCTAGAGCCAGGGGACAGGCTAGCAGAGACGTCCGGGAGGACCGTCGTCCCATGCCCGTATGGCGAGGTCTCACCAGACCGCTCGCTCACGGGGGCATGTCACGGCTTGAGATGTTCCGAGTCGATGCTAGCTGGTGGCAGCACTGGCTTTTGAGGTTTTCCCCAGGTATTTTTGTGAAATACAGTTTGACTTTTGACTAACATAAGAAAATGAAAAAAAATAATCTTTATGGGAGTGTCTTGCAAATTTCTTTTTTTTATGGCCTCTAGGGTTTTTTGGGCACATTTTGGCGAGGACACTGATATTTAGTACAATTAATCTGAACTTTATAATTTTAAAACGTCCTAAAAGTGATTTCAAAAAAAATGTTGGAATAAGGATTTTCAATAAACTTTGAGCATAATCAAAATATAAGTTTCATGTATTATAAAGTGATCGGGGTAAGGATCGGAATCGCTTGCTCGTACATTCGTCAATGTCGTTCCCTTCTGGACCAGGGCAAATGTGGCACAGCCGATAACCATAGAGTGCTGGGGACCGTGGGGGAAATCGAGGGTGAGTGGGGGGGAGGCAATAAAACTCTCTCCCTCTCACTTTATATCTCGTTTTTCCCCCAATTTTCTCTTCTTCAAACTCTCTCATCTTATTTCTCATCTTATCGCTATGTTGGTCTGAAGTGGGCAAGGTCTTTAACAGCTGTGGGTGACAAAATGGGGGGGCGGCCCCGACATCGTCCGCCGTTTGACCTCTGACCGTCCCTTGACCCATGAAAACACTCTACCCCCAATCACGTCCCGCTCTGGGTGCTCCTCCCGGGGGGCCCCCTCTACAGGGTTTCCCCCCCGGGGGAAAACCCCTGCCCGGTATACTTCTCCATAAACTGGGTTATTATCACAACCCTTTGTCTACGCTACCATCAACCTTTTCCCCTTCATAAAGGTATAAACCCGGCGTCGTTCCGTACACCACAAAGCAGGGGGTAAACCCTTTTCCCTGCAAATGGTTAAGACCATTACAAAAAGGCGTCAGCAATGGACTCCAAAAAAAACTTCACAGGCGGGGCCCAAAAAGAATAAACTTAAAATGCCAGCCCTACCATGCCTGCCGAGCCTGGCTCTGTTTGGGTTTTAAATCCGGCGCCCCGGGGGGGGAACAAGAGACAGTTATGTTGACCAAATGGCCTTTAGAACGAAAAAGTCGCTGTTTGTCAAGACTGCTTCGGCCGGGGGCCCTCCCTTTAGCGGGGTGCTACCATCTGTTGCATTGTGTTAATCATTTGGCTTATTCTTTCAAAAATAGAGTCAAGCTTACCAATCTATCACTGCACCCCATTTCCACGAGGAGGGGAACTGCAAGCTTTTTTCACTCTCTCTCGCAAAAACTCCCCCCCGCCCCCACGGCCCCCCGGGCCCCCGCCTTCACCACGCATCACCAGCAAAGGGGCTGATTTGGGGAGATTAAAGGTCACCATTATCCGGAGCGCACAGATCTCGGGAAACCTGGGGGGCCTGGGAATGATTTAAATTCGTCTCTTTTTTTCCCTAGCTTCTGTCTTTGAATTTCCCCATTCCTTGCCTTGTCTTATATATAATAGATCAAAAAATGTATGTATGTTTTTTGTTGGTTTTTTTGTTTTTTTTTTTTATACACGTAGAAATACTAATATATATTAAATTTATATAATATAAAAATTATATTATATATATATAATTTTATTTTATAAAGTTGTGTGTAAAAAATGTATATACAATATATATATTTATATTTGTTATATATATATATATATATTATATTATATTTTATTTAATATATATTTAAAGTTAAAAAAAACATAACATAATACAACATCAAACTATATACATACATACATATAAATTTATTATTATATATATATTAAAATAATATATATATATTATATATGTATATATATGTATATATATTTAATCATCTATCTAATCTTCTATCATCTATCTTCTATCTTCTATCTATCTATCCATCTATATATTATATATTATATATATTATATTTAATATAAGTAAACCCACCATGTTGTGGTGGTGGTGTGTGTGTGGGGTGTAATAGTGATAATGATAGTAGAAGATAAAAGGGCAGACAGAAACAGGCACAAGTTATGATATATTACACCACAACACACACACACACGCACACAACACACACACCACCACCCCCCACACACCCACGCCCCAAAACCCAAAAACACACACAACACACACCACACCGCACGCACACACAAAAAACACAACCACACACACAACACACACACACACCAAATCACCAAAACCCCACCACCCCAAACCCCACACACCACACACCACACACAAACACAACAAAACCACACACACACACACACAACCCCACACCACAAACACAACACCCCAACACACACACACACACACACACAAAAACAACACCCCAAAACCCAGACCCACCACACAACACACACCCCCACACACACCCACAAACCACACACACAACACACCACACCACACACACACACAACACCCAACACACCACACACACCCCAAAACACAACACACAACCACAAACACACACACAACACACACCACCCCCACACACTCCCCTTTTATAATTGGGGGAATTCATGCCGAACCAAATTTCAAAAAAACAACGAAAGGAAGACAAGAAACGCACGAATAAGGCGAGGGCCTTTTTTGCTCTGTTGCTTCTTCAGGGGAAAGAAGGAGCTATAAAATAATAAATAAAACAATAAGCCCCCGGCATATTCGGGTGTGTATGGTAACATAAACACAACACCTCTCCCTACCTATCTATCTACTTATATATCTACCTATACTGACGCAATATTTCCTGAATTTTACCACCACCCCCACCCTTTCATTGCTTCCGCAAGACCTTTTCGTTACCCCGCCCGCAAGCGCTTGGTCGCTTTTTTTTTTCCTTTGGGCTCCTCCCCGTGTTGTTATACTAAATAGCGCACACACACACAAAAACCCCACACAAAGCACCACACACACACACACAACCGCGCAACACCACACCCACACCCCACACACACACACACACACACACAAATAACCCCCCCACACACACACACACACACACCACACACAAACACACACACACACACACACACACACACACACCGAAAACCCCCACACCACACCACAAACCACACACTATATGTGTGAATAAAAATAGGGGAATTTTTAAATAATAATATTAATATATATATTATATACAAAATTTTTATATAATATAAAATTTATTATATAATTATTTTGTTATATTATTTATATATACTATTTTAAACAACCCCACAACACACACACACACCCACACAACAAAAACCCACATATTATTATATTTAAATTAAAATATATATATTTTTAATATATATTATAATATACATTTAATAAAATATAATATTATATAATATTATTTTGTGTGTGGGGGGTGTGTGTGTGTGTGTTGTGGTGGTGTGTTGTGTGTATGTTTTATATATGTATGTATGTATGATGTAAAAACATACATATGATACATATTATGTATTACTACTACATACAACATAATAATACATACCCCAACACACAACCACAAAAAACACCACCACAACACACACACAATTTTATATATAATTTATATATTATATAAAATTTTATATATACAATATATATATAATTATATATATATATATATATATATATATATGTGTTTGTGTGTGTGTGTGTGTGGTGTGTGTGTGTGTGTATAAAAAATTTTAATAAATATTATTACATATATATATATATATATATATATATATATATATTATTATGTATATATATAATTATAATATATATATTTTTAAATATAACTATTTATTTTCACACATATATGTGTGTGTGGGTTGTGTGTGCGCGTTGTGTGTGCGCGTTGTGTGTGGTGTGTGTGGGTGTGTGTGTGTGTTTTTGGTGTGGGTGTGTTGTGGGTGTGTGGTATGTGTGTGTGGTGTGGTGTGTGTGTGTGTGGGGTGTGTGTGTGTCGCGTGTGTGTGTGGTGTGTTTGTGCGTGTGTGTGTGTGTGTGTGTGTGCGCGTTTTAGTATACACCACCGGGAGGACGCAAAAGGAAAAAAAAAAGCGCACAAACGCTTGTCAGGCGAGGGTCAACGAAAGTGCTTGCTTGGAAGCAAATGTAACGGTGGAGGTGGGGGTAAAATTATGGAAATATTCCCTTAAAGTATAGGTAGATATATAATAATGATAGGTAGGGAGATGTGTGTTGTTTTGTAACACAACACACCCCAATATGCCGAGGTTATCTGCTTTATTTTATATTTTAAGCTCCTTATTCCCTAAGAACAACAGAGCGAAAAGGCCCCCGCCTTTTCGTGCGTTTTCTTGCTCTTCCTTTCGTTGTTCTATTTGTAATTGGTTCGGCATGAAATTCCCCCATGTTTTAGATTTTTTTTTTTGTGTGTGGGTTTGTGGGTTTTGTTTGTGTTTTTTTTTGGGTTTTTGTGGGGTGTGTTTGTTTTTGGGGGGT
>NW_023646113.1:0-7799 GCF_015228065.2 Penaeus monodon
ATAATATAATAATAAGATATCGTTATAATATTGTTATTAATATTGTTATTGTTATTATTATCCTTATTATTTTTCTACTGTTAGTATATTGCAATATAATTATTATAAACCGTTAATAAATTCAGTATAATGAGATATTTTAAATAATGATAAATAATTATTAGAAAATCGTTATTATTGTTATTATTTTGTTATTATATATGATTGTTTTATATTATATAGTTGCAGAAATATATAGTATAACTGCCAATAATTTTGCATATATGATAATAATTGCCATATGAGATAATAATTGCAATTCTGAATGAATAATGTGTGAATATGATGATCATATGATGATAACGATAATAATGATGATTCATGATATATATGATACACAGAATTGTGTCCATATATATAAAAAGGTACACGAAAAACATTCAAAAGTCGAAAAAGCGGCAAATCGAGCGAAATATAGCCCTTTGAGGTATACTCCAAAATGACGTTTTTTTACCATTCATTTGATATTTTGGGCAATTATTTAGGTAATAATGATAATAATTAACATCATTGTATTATCATGAGCAATATGAATAAAGTGAGAATAAAGAGAATTTTAACATTTGGATGTATGTGTAATCGTATTCTATTATCATTATTATTATCTTATATCATTATTATTATTATTATTATTATTATTATTAATTATTTTATTATTATTATTATTACTTTAAGTATTAATTATTAATTGCAAAATTATATTATAATTTAAATAATAACTATACTAATATGATATTAAAAATATAATAATAATAATAATAATCGTTATAATATTGTTATTATTATTTATTGTTTTATTTCCTTATTATTATTTCTACTGGTGTATATTGTCAATATAATTATTATACAGTAATAATTACAGTATATGATATGAATTAGAATAGATGATATAAATAATTTATAGAAAATCGTTATTATTGTTATTATATTTTTATTACTATTATTATTGGTGTATTAGTAGTATAGTTTTGCAGAATATATAGTATAACTGCAATATTTGCTAATATAATGATGATATTGCAATATGAGGAACTAATTGCAATATATGATGATCAATATTTGATGATAATGATGTATGGTGATATAAATATTAATAATGATGATACGCATGAGAATAATGATGATAACACAGGAATTGTGTCCATACAATAAAAAAGTAAAAGAACAACATTCCCAAACTCGAAAAAGCGCAAAATCTACGAAATATAGCCTTTTGAGAGTATACTCCAAATGATCGTTTTTTTTTTCCATTCCTTGATGATTTTGTCAATTTAATAGGTAATAATGATAATATTACCATAATTGTTTAATCTGACAATAAGATGATAAAGTGAGATACAGAGAATTTATTATAACATTTGATGATTATTAATAGTATACTACTATATCTTATATGATCATTATTATTATCATTATTCATTATTATTATTATTATTATTATTCATTATTATTATTTTATTATTATTATTATTATTATTATTATTATTTATATATTATTATATATACTGTAAGTATTAGTATGATTTTGCCAAAAATTATTTACTAACTGTAATAATACCTATATAAAATTTTGAAAATAATAATAAATATTATAACATTCGTTATCAAGTGTAGTAATATGGTTATTGTTATTATTATCGTATATTCTTTCTACTGGTATATAATTGCCATTATTATTATACCAGTATATTAAGTAATCAATTATATTAATTAAATATGATTTAACTAATTATGAGCAAATCGTTATTATTGTTATTATTTTGTTTTACTATTATATATTGTTGTATTATTAGTATAGTTTCAGAAATATATGTTACTGCAATAATTGCATAATATGATAATATTGCTATTAGCTAATAATTCAATATGATGATATGATGATGATAATGAATAATGATGATGATAACGATATAATTATGATAATCATGACTAATAATGATGATAACGACATTGAATTGTGTCCCTATATAATAAACAGGTAAAGAAAACAATTCCCAAAAAAAAAAAAAAGGCGAAAAAGGCGGCGGCAAAATCCTACTAAATATAGCCTTTGAGAGTATACTCCAATGACGATTTTGTTCATTCATTTTGATGATTTTGGCAATTATTGGGTAATAATATATAATTACCAGAATTGTAATTACATCCCTGACCAATCAATGATATCAAGTGAGAATAAAGACATTTTTTATAACATTTGTGTTAGATGTATTACTCTTATCATTATTATTACCATTATTATCATCATTATTGTTTATTAATATTATTATTATTCATTATTATTAAGTCTTATTATTTTATCTATTGTTATTACTCACTATTTATTATTATATTATTTATTATTACTACTACTACATACTAACTAAGCTACTATTATTCATATTATTATTATTATTATTTCTTATTAGGTATTATTATTATTATTAACTATTATATGTATATTATTGCAAAAAATTATATTATACTGTAATATAACGATTAATTTATGATATAAATATAATATAATATAATATCGTTATATATTGTTATTAATATTGTGATTGTTATTATTACCCTTATTATTATTTCTACTGGTAGTATATTGCAAATCAATTATTATAACCGTAATAATTAAGTAAATAATGAGATTAATTTAAAATAACGATATAAATATTATTAGCAAATCGGTTATTGATTGTTTTATTATTATTTGTTTATTACTATTATTATTGTTTGTTATTATTAGTAATAGTTGCAGATAATATATAGTATTAACTGCAATATTGGCCATATAATGATAATAATTGCAATCAAGGATAATAATTGCAATAATGATGATAATGATAGATGATAATGTCGAGAAATGATGAGGATAACGATGATAATGATGATAATTCATGATAATAATGATGATACACGGAATTGTGTCCATGATATAAATAAAAAAGGAAAGAAAAAACATTCCAACAGGTCGAAAAAGCGGCAAATCTAGCGAAAATTGCCTTTTGAGAGTTATACTCCAAAATGACGTTTTTTTCCATTCTTTGATGATTTTTGGCAATTATTAGGGTAATAATGATAATAATTTTACCAGAATTGTTTAATCATGACATAATTGAATGATAAAAGTGAGACATAAAAGAGAATTTTTAGTAACATTTGATGATTAGTAATATTATCTATTATCATTATTATTATCCAATTATTATCATTATATTATTATTATTATTATTATTATTATTATTATTATTATTATTGTTTATTATATACTATTGTTTTATTACTCTACTATTATTTATTATCTATTATTATTATTACTTACTACTACGACTACTACTACATATTATTATTATTATTATTATTATTTTTATTCATTAGTATATGTTATTATTATTACTTTAATTATTAGATTATTGCCAAATTATATTATAACTGTAATAATAACTTAATTGATAATAAAGTTAAATATAATCATAATAAATGTTATAATCTTGGTTATAACTAGTGTTATTGTTATATTATCCTTATTATTTTTCTACTGGTAGTATATTGCAAATATAATTATTATAACGTAATGTTACAGTATGATGCTATTAATTAAAATCTCATGTTATAAATATATTATTAGAAAATGCGTTATTATTGTTTTATTTTATTTGTTATTACTATTATTTTGTTGTTTATTATTAGTATAGTTGCAGAATATATAGTATAACTGCTATAATTGCAATAATAATGATAAATTGCAATAAATGAGGATATACTTGGCAATATGGAGGATAATGATGATGATATTATGATATGATGATGATAACGATAATAATGATGTATATCATGATAATAATGATGATACAACAGGAATTTGTCCCATATATATAAAAAAAGGTAAAGAAAGACGATTGCCAATCAGTCGAAAAGCGGCAAAATCTGCGAATATAGCCTTTTGAGAGTATTCTGCTACTCTAATGACGTTTTTTTTTCTTCATTTGTGATTGTCTGGCATTATTAGGTATATGATAATAATTAACCGAATTGTATTAATCATGACATAATTTATGATAAAGTGAGAATAAAGAGAATTTTATAACATTTGATGATTAGTACGTAGTATTCTATATCATTATTATTATCCTAGTTATCTTGATTATTATTATTATTATTATTGTTAATTTATTATTATTATTATTATTATTTACTATTTGTTATTCACTACATACTATTTATTATTAACTATTATTATTATTACTACTACTCACTACTACGAACTACATATTATTATTATTATTATTATTATTCTTATTATTATTATTATTATTATTATTACTTACTTAAGTATTAGTATTTTGCAAAAATTATATTTTAACTGTAAATAACTAATTATTGATAATAAACATAATAATACTCAATAATAATCGTTTTATAATATTTTTTATTAATTTGTTATTGTTTATTATTATCCTTATTATTATTTCCTACTGGTAGTATAATTGCAATATAATTATTATAACAGTAATAATTACGTCATATGATATTAATTAAAATAATGAATATAAATAGATGATTAGAAAATCGTTATTATTGTTCTTAGTATTGTTATTACTATTATTATTGTTTGTTATTATTAGTATAAGTTGCGAATATACTAGTATAACTGCAATAATTGCAAAATCATGACTAATATTGCAATATGAGGATAATCATTGCAATAATTGATGATAATGATGTGATATTATGGTAATGATGATGATAACGATATGATGATAATCTGATAATAATTGATGCTAACAACATGAATTGTGTCCATATAGCATAAAAAGGTAAAGAAAACATCCAAAAGTCGAAAAAGCGGCAAAATCTAGCGAAATATAGCCTTTTGAGAGTATATCTTCCAAATGCGTTTTCCATTCATTTGCTGATTTTGGCAATTATTATGTACTAATGAATAATAATTACCCAATTTATTAATCATGACATAATGAGCATAAAAGTTGTAGATAAGAGAATTTTTATAGACATTTGATGATGTAAGTATAGTATTACTATTTATCATTTTAATTACTTATTTCATTATTATTATTATTATTTTATTATTATTATTATTATTATTATTATTTTATACTATTGTTATTACTACTACTATTAATTATTACTATTTATTTATTATTACTAACTCACTACTACTGACTACTACTACTATTTGTATTATTATTATTTATTATGATTATTATTAGTCATTATTATTATTCTATTATTACTTTAAGTATTGTATTATTGCCAAAATTTATATTATAACTGTAATAATAAATATAATAATAATAATAAATATAATAATGATATAAATAATTATTAGAAAATCGTTATTATTGTTATTATTATTGTTATTACTATTATTATTGTTGTTATTATTAGTATAGTTGCAGAAATATATAGTATAACTGCAATAATTGCAATAATAATGATAATAATTGCAATAATGAGGATAATAATTGCAATAATGATGATAATGATGATGATAATGATGATAATGATGATGATAACGATAATAATGATGATAATCATGATAATAATGATGATAACAACAGGAATTGTGTCCATATATAATAAAAAAAGGTAAAAGAAAAACATTCCCAAAAGTCGAAAAAGCGGCAAAATCTAGCGAAATATAGCCTTTTGAGAGTATACTCCAAAATGACGTTTTTTCCATTCATTTGATGATTTTGGCAATTATTAGGGTAATAATGATAATAATTACCAGAATTGTATTAATCATGACAATAATGATGATAAAAGTGAGAATAAAGAGAATTTTTATAACATTTGATGATTAGTAATAGTATTACTATTATCATTATTATTATCATTATTATTATTATTATTATTATTATTATTATTATTATTATTATTATTATTATTATTATTATTATTATTATTATTACTATTGTTACTATTACTTTAAGTATTAGTATTATTGCCAAAAATTATATTATAACTGTAATAATAACTATAATAATGATAATAAATATAATAATAATAATAATAATCGTTATAATATTGTTATTAATATTGTTATTGTTATTATTATCCTTATTATTATTTCTACTGGTAGTATAATTGCAAATATAATTATTATAACAGTAATAATTACAGTAATAATGATATTAATTAAAATAATGATATAAATAATTATTAGAAAATCGTTATTATTGTTATTATTATTGTTATTACTATTATTATTGTTGTTATTATTAGTATAGTTGCAGAAATATATAGTATAACTGCAATAATTGCAATAATAATGATAATAATTGCAATAATGAGGATAATAATTGCAATAATGATGATAATGATGATGATAATGATGATAATGATGATGATAACGATAATAATGATGATAATCATGATAATAATGATGATAACAACAGGAATTGTGTCCATATATAATAAAAAAAGGTAAAAGAAAAACATTCCCAAAAGTCGAAAAAGCGGCAAAATCTAGCGAAATATAGCCTTTTGAGAGTATACTCCAAAATGACGTTTTTTCCATTCATTTGATGATTTTGGCAATTATTAGGGTAATAATGATAATAATTACCAGAATTGTATTAATCATGACAATAATGATGATAAAAGTGAGAATAAAGAGAATTTTTATAACATTTGATGATTAGTAATAGTATTACTATTATCATTATTTATTATCATTATTATATATTATTATTATTATTATTATTATTATTATTATATTATTATATATTATTATATTATATATTATTTATTTATTAATATTGTATTATGTCAATAATATTATTATAACTTATTATAGATATATAATGATAATAAAATTATAATAATAATAATAATAATTATATAATATTGTATAATATTAGTATATGTATTATTATTAATCGTTATTATATTATTTTATTAGTATATTGCAAATATATTATATAACGATAATCATAATAATAATGATATTAATTAATAATAGATAATAATATTGAAATGTTATTATTATATATGTATATATTAATGTGATATAGTATATGCAGAAATAATAGTATAACGATATTGCAATATATTAAATGATAATAGTATAATGCAAAATAATAATATAAGAAATATGTGATAACAAATATGTTCATTATTGATGATTGCATTATAATAAAAAAAAAAATCATATAATGTGAGTAATAAAAGATTTTTATCATTTGATGATTTAGTCAATATAGGTTAATATATCAATATTATCAGATATTGTATTAATCATGAATAATGATGATATAAATGTGAGATAATAGAGATTTTTTAATACATTGATGATTAGTAATAGTTTTTACTATTATCATTTATTATTATCATTATTATCATTATTATATTATTATTATTATTATATTTATTATTATTATATATTATTATTATTATTATTATATATTATATTTTATCTATTATTATTACTTTAGTATTATTATTCTAACTATACTACGTAATATATCTATATATATATATATTATATATTATATATTCTTATAGTATTTTAATTATATATTATTATATTATTATATTATACTTTAAGTATTAGTATTATTGCCAAAAAATTATATTATAACGTAATAATAATATAATAATGATAATAATAATAATAAGATAATGATTAATATTATAATCGTTATATTATTTATTAATTAATTATATGTATATTCGTATATGATATTATATGATATTATTATGTAGTAATTGTATTTTATTATTATATATTAGTATAGTTAATAAAAATTATTATA
>NW_023646114.1:0-7798 GCF_015228065.2 Penaeus monodon
GGTGGGAGAATGAGGAATCTTGTGGAAGAGCTTAATTAAGTCTCACTAAGGTTCTGGCTGTTGGAATTCCCCCCTTGGACTAATCAAGTCGAGCTGGATTTGGTCATAATTGGGAAAGGGGAGAGATCTGAAGCAGACGTCAGAGAGAGATTTCTTCAGCACATTTCTAAGTACAAAGGATCATATGCTATATATACAGATGGTTCGAAATCTGAAAATGGTGTGGGCTTTGCAGCAGTGAGCAGAAGGAAGACTGCATCTGGCAGTCTTTCTCTAAAGCCACGATCTTCACTACAGAGTTACATGCCATCCTTGCAGCAGTTAAGATGACTAGAGATCTTATGAACCATTCTATTGTGATATATTGTGACTCTCGCAGTGCCTTACAAGCAATAAAGAGCTTAAACTCATCACATCCAGTAGTGAGGGAGATTCAAGATTGGCTAGCACTGATGTCAACACGTAAAAAGATAACTCTGTGTTGGGTGCCAGCGCATGTTGGTGTCAGTGGGAATAAGCGATCATTGCCCAGCGTCTGTGAGAGGTTTGCATATATATAAATATATATACATATATGTATATATATATATATATATATATATATATATATATATATATGTGTGTGTGTGTGTGTGTGTGTGTGTGTGTGTGTGTGTTGCTCTTTGATAACTGAAGTTATATTAAGAATAAAACTTCAATAACAATATCACACATTTTCATTTATTTGCTCCCTTTCTTAATTTATCTCTGAATGGCGTTCATATGTTAGGATCTCATATATATTGATAACCATAATACCTTGACACATGGATAAGATATACACAATATAAACATTGATGCAAGATGACCTTGAGCATAAACACAACATCCAAACCTCATAAAATGAGCCAATAACCGACTAAATATCCTGAGCTTTACACAAAACATGTCTATCCCTACCGCCAACCAAAAACAGCCTGCCGGCCGGTTGTAAACTCGACAGGAAGTAATAATTCCTTTAGGAAAATCTAAATACTAAATAATGATTTGTCATAATGTTAAAGAGCTTTATGGCCTAAGTACAATGTTTTCCCAGATTCTGTGATAACAAGCCTTTCATGAATCACAACAGCCATTTAAATTCAATACACATGATATTTTCAATGTATAATTTACTCAATTATCTCTGGTTACATCCTTTACTATCTGTGTTATTAACTTGAAAGAAAAAGAACTATACTTCATTTATGTTAACAGATAGTCAGAATTATTCGTAATAACCATAATTACAGACAATTAACCCATTAAGTCCATCCTTTACTAAAATATTAGTACAAATACACCTTGACAACAACACACACACACACACACACACACACACACACACACACACACACACACACACACACACACACACACACAGGCGCATGCACCACGCGCGCGCGCCACACACACACACACACACACACACACACACACACACACACACACACACACACACACACACACACACACACACACACAAAACACACACACACACACACACACACACACACACACACACACACACACACACACACACACAACACACACACAACCATGACCTCATACGGAGAGGTGTGATACCCGTGCACCGGTGCCCTCGTAACTTATACACGAATTTCTGGTATCATATACACGTATAAGGAGTTCATAAATTTTCGGTGCTCTTATAACTCTCAAGTCATTGTCATGTGATGTGATGTGATCACAGTCATGCTTGTAAGGGAATTTATAATAATTCCTCTACCGAATGCCAAGTACTGTTATAGTAACCGTTGGAGCTGAATGCCCCGTTGTCTCAAGCGCTATGTTTCACCTGTAACAAGGCGAGCGAGCCGGGGTGAAACCGCAATGTAAGCACTGAGGATTCGGTGGATAACTGTCCCACCCCTCCCGCGGCTGAAAAGGGAGCTTCAGTCTGTAGTTCAGTGGATAGACCCACTGAATCCATTGTCATGCAACGGACATGTGCTGAAGGTGATCCCGACGTCCAGGTGGGCGACGCTGACGGAGGAAGTGACTGCTTCACATTAGCGAAGTCGAAAACAAAGAAAAAAAGAAAGCCCTGCAGTGCAGGTAAGACGCCACTGGCACCAAAGAAGAATTATGTCCGCCTCGCCTTCCATGAAGGCACTAACAAATGGTTAGAAAATGAAATGGCTACAGGACCTTGGCAACAACCCTCGACCTTGTGCGAGGAGACACCTTACCGTAGAACTATATTGACGGCATTATTAGAGGATTACTTGGAGTTATTACCTTCAAACTATGTGACAAACCAAATGAACAAGAAAAATATGAAAAAATAAATACAAGGTAAGACACGCTGTGCAGCATGTGGTGAATAACATACTGCTAGGGAGTGTCCTCGCAGTGATGCAGGACGAGAGAGTACTACAGATGTACCAGCCTTTGTCCCATCATGCTTTAGGTGTGGGAAGACAGGTGTGACAGCCTGGCAGTGGGAGTGCACGGCCCTCCCTGGCCTGGCCCTCCCCTTCCATCCACTGTGGTCCCAGCACCGACCGCGAGTGACCAGCGCGGCCCTTCCAACCCTACCCGCAGCCCGACCGTGCCCTGTGTGACGTCACCAACCTACAGAGATTTCCCGCGGCTATTGGCGAGTGGGGTTCAGAGGCCACCGAGCTACGCGACAAGGTAACGCAACTGAAGGAGAAGGTGAACAAGATGATGCTGATCTTCACAGAGGGTGGCAGGCAGGGATGACCGCAGGCCTGTCGGGGGAATCCCCCGGACAACCATGAGGCAGAAATGACGTCACGCCAGCTGACCAAGGCGATGCAAATGTGCCTAAACTTTTAAAGGAAATGAAAGCTCTGAAAAAAAAAAAATAACTTAATTAATGAAAAAACGGCGCTGAGACAGAACATGGGAAAAAATTAAATGTGACTGTCATTGTCGAGATACTAGTACAGCCATGACTGGGTTGTTGATATATGTGAAAGTAACACTGATGTTCAATTTCATCCTCTGGGTATTTTTCACTGTATAATGTATATGCTAGATACTCTAAATTTCTCTCCCCAATTTTCACAACCAAGGCACGTTATGCATGGGCGACTTTAATGAAAGGCATTGGAGACAACCAGTGTAATAGTAATGGGGAAGAATTCAAGCATTTCATCAATAGTAGATCACTGACAGTATTGACACAGTAGCAGCGACTCATTTAGGAGGTGTCAGGTTAGATTACGTATTTGGCTAAAATTTATTTCATGGTAATGTCTGTACTTCACTGGTATGAGAGTTAGTTTGTGACCACTTTGCAATACGAACAGACTATGCTGTAGACAGCGATTGAGCCCCTAAATCACCTAGGATCAGGATAATTATCCCACCGGGTCTATGACTGGTATCACACCTATGAAATAACAACCGTTGAAAATTTCTCTCAGTATCTAATTAAAGTTGTCACTGACTGCTATAACACGTGTGTCTGTTCACGAAAACTCTCGAAGAAAAAGATGTCCCAGGCCTATCATGCACCGAGGTGGATCAATGACCCAATTCTGGCCAAGGAACATAAACGGGTTCAGGAACTTGCTAACTGTTATAAAGATACTATGATGTCAGATAATCTTCTGCAGTTTCATAAAGCCAACAAGGAATTCAGAGAATTAAAAACTCAGATTCATAGTAAACACTAGGAACAATTCTTGCATTGTATCAATAGACAAACTTCTGTAGCTAACATATGGAGAAAAAAATTAATGGGCTGACAGGTAAAGTTCTCACAACACCGCAGCTTCACAGTCCACAAGAATAGGCTAATATACTGCGAGAGCAGTGGGCCGGGAGTTCTCAGTTGAACTCACTTCCACAAGGGATAAAAGATAAACTCAACAAGTCGAAAATAGATAGAAATTTTAATATAGAAGTAGCCTGTGCTGCTATTGACCCCTTCGACTTTGCCGAAATAACCGAGTGGGAATTGAATAATACCCTTCTGAATGGGAAGGCATCCGCCCCTGGCGAAGATGGCATTATTTACTGCATCCTCCGCTTCATTGCTTAGGTACCAGGCAACCCACTTATACACCTGCATAGACTCAGCCTATTGCAAGGAATCATCCCAAGCTCCTGGACTAAAAGCTTAATCATTCCTATACCTAAACCAATATTGACTTATACAGGCCCCTTTCCTTGACCTCCCGTCTGTGCAAAGACTGTATGGATTTCTCCCAGAATGTAGCAGTCAGCACTGTTTTCCAGAGTACTTAACAAATTCAAACCCAGGCATGCAATCTGTATTTCTTGATTTTCAATCTGCCTCTGATATTGCAAACAGAGAAATTATCCTTGATCAACTAGCGAGCTTTGGTATTCAGGGAAAAACTGTTAACATGGATTCAAATGTATCTATCGAATCGATCGGCTCAGGTTCTCTTCAGGGGCATTGAGAGTACTCATACAAACGTACCTGAACCCGGCATACACCTCAGGGAGGCATACTTAGTCCCGTGCTATTTAATATCTTAATGCATAGATTATTAGACGATATACCACTTGAGAGCAATGACTCCATTATTTGCTATGCCGATGATATTTGCATTAAATCCTCATCCAAGGAAAGAATCCAAGAGATTCTAGATATACTCTCAGCAAGGGCTATTGAGTGTGGCTTGATAATCTCGACTGAAAAAACAAGGCTCTTAACCCAAAGACAATCCCTCTGCCAAGGTTTCATAGAGATGACACTGAGCTAGATCTCTGTCATCAGTACAAATACCTTGGGGTGATTGTCAATGATGCAGAGTTCATCAGAAACCTGAAGAAAAGGCTGTGGGAACGGCTAAAGCCACCTAGGACACTTGTTGGCAAAGACCATGGTATCAATGTCAATATTGTAAGACTCGGCACACACCTCAGAGAGGCGTACTTAGTCCCATGCTATTTAATATCCTAATGCATAGATAACTAGGCGATATACCACTTGAGGGCAATAACTCCATTATTTGTTGTACCGATGATATTTGCACTAAATCCTCACCCGAGGAGAGAATGAAGCACACACACACACACACCTCTGTGTGTGTATGTGTTAACATACACACACACACACACACATATATATATATATATATATATATATATATATATATATATATATATATATATATATATATATATATACATATATATGTGTGTGTGTATGTGTATATATATATATATATATACATGTGCACGCACACACACACACACACACACATACATATATATAAATATATATATATATATATATTGAGCAATGTAGCAGACGGGACCAGGACCTCAAATCGCTCCGCCCATGCTTCCCCCAGCTGCTTCTATCACATCCGGCAGCTGGAACGGTCACTACTTATACCGAGGATGACCTAGGGCTCAGAGAGTTCGTCGTCTGCGTCCAGCGTGGTAATGTCGGCCTAGCCCTCCCCCTCCGGGCAGGTTGACCTGACACGTGACCCAGCATACCGCTTTACTCATTTAGACCCGTGTGTTCCCATACTGTGTGTCAACTCTTAGTAATAAAGACTCACGCCGTTAATAAGTATCACTGCCCCTGGAAAGCCATTGTACTAAGGTGCATAGCCTTTTACACTCTATATAATATATATGTATATATATATGTATATATGTATGTATGTATGTATGTATGTGTGTGTGTGTGTGTGTGTGTGTGTGTGTGTGTGTGTGTGTGTATGTATACACATTAACATACACTAAAGTATATATGTTATTAACACTCTAAAGTTTCTATGCAGAAATTGATTAACATTGCTTATTATATTTGTGATACCCTTGTAACGATGGGTGATCCGTTTTCTATGACCCGATAAATGTATGCCCTAGCGGCGTTGTAAGCAATGTAAGATATTATCTCTACAAACCCTATAATAAATGGATTTATCCAAGACTTCGTGATCCCTACTTTGGCAAACGAGAATGGGAGATAACGAAGCGCATATCTTATGATTGCAGGTGAGATATGAAGTAATGTTATACTGTTTGTGCGATAGATGAGAACATCCCCAACATTGGCAGATGACGAAATGCATATCTTATGATTACAGGTGAGATATGAAGTGATGTTCTACTGTTTGGGTGATATATGAGAACATCCCCAGATTAATGTTACCGAAGCGACACACGGTAAAAAATGGACACTGCCATCTTGTAGAGCAGAAAAAATAGAGTAGGAAGCAACATACGTAAATCTGCAGTGGCCTTATATTTACCGGGAAATAGAGAAATAGGCCCTGCACTGCTCCATGTTTACCTTGCGAGAACCAAAACAAGAGTGACACGTAAGCTCATTACTTCGATTTATCAAGTAGTCCATGTATTACTATGCGCTTGTGAGAATGATTATTTTGTAATTACCAGTGTCTGTTTTTTCCGAATTCATATATTTAATTAATTCTTTTACTTTTATTATAGTTCTTTTACGTGTTTTGGTAATTATTTACAATACTTTGTACAATAACTTTCTGCACATCAGCGTTTTGCCATCAGGAGATTTGACATGTCTTGGGACGCCATTCCAAGAGAAACGCCGGTGAGAAAAGTTTCATTTGAAGTGTGTTGCGTCGACTCCGAGTCATTTTTAAAGCCATATAGTGGATATACAGAACAAATAGACAATAGTATCTATCTCAGCCTGATATCTGAGCTATATAAAGGTATGTGTTTTTACTCTGGGGGTCAAGGAAGCAGAGCCCCCTGGCTAGGGAATATATAAAATGATAAGAAAATACAATCTATGTATTCCCTGACTAAGGTATATATAGATCGTATTTTCTTAGACCCACGGGGGTCCTCGGGCCTTGGCTAGGCGTATATATTACCACGGGGGTCCAGGGGGCAGAGCCACCTGCCTATAGAATATATAGATCGTAGTGTACAAATCCCACTGGGTTAAGGTTAGGTTGGTTTATTGGTTAGGACAATAACAGGAGATCAGGGTTATGTAAAATCCCATGCTAACTGCACAGGCGTGGGCAAGCTGTGGTACATTTGATGCATGGTTATAACATAACATTTCAAATTTAGGCTATAACATTATTATGATAAATACTATATTAATTAAGGAAAGGAACAATTACACAGTCGTTTATCTACTCATCTGCCACGCCGGTGTACAGCTTGGGTGAGGAAAAGCATTCCTACATTTGATATACAGTCATGTGAGGCTACATTCAAATTTAGGATACAATATAAGTATATCTTCTAAGACATCAGAGGATATGAAATAGATATATTGTTCTCCGTACCTCATGTTAGGTGGCCTCAAAGGCTGTAACACATAGCACTCTGAGATATAATGTACAAGTGTTTGCTTATATTCTTCATTTTACAGTTTACACTCAGTTTCTTCGACATTACAAACTGTGCTGACCTGCCAATACAATTTATATCCAAGGCTGATTCTTGCGGTCACAATATCACACTGTCTTGTTCTTGTCCCCCCTAATGGAGGCCGCCTTGCCGCGGTGGGGGGCTTGGGGTCTCAATGATCTGGTGAGCCGGACCAGAGGGCTACCCATGCTGGAGGGGTCACCAGTGAGGGATGAGACAAAATGGCTTCTTGGTGCACCAAGGCCTACGAGAGGGGATGGTGCACCCACCCCTGGTTCGTTCCATCTTGGACCGGGGAGAGCTCTCCCACGTGTCTTTGCCGTGCGTGGCATCCCGTATTACCAGGAGACGGGAGTCCTGGAGGTTGAGCAGTGCTGCGCGCTGCGCCCTGCAGCTGGCGGCACACCTCTTTGGTCCTTTA
>NW_023646115.1:0-7797 GCF_015228065.2 Penaeus monodon
TATTTTATACATATATATATATATATACATATATAATATACCTATTATACATTATATATATATACATATATATATACATATTATATATATATACATATATATATATATACATATATATACATAATACATATATATACATATATATACATATATATACATATTATATACATAATATACATATATATATACATATATATATATATATATATATATATATATATCTATATATATATATATATATATATATATATTCCTGCATTAAAAAAAATCCTTGATTCAGTTCTGTACAGAATTAAAACTGATAAACAAATCGGAACATTAATTTTTTATTGCAGAATATGAAGACTCTTCTGTGTGAGGGGGATATGAAGTTGGATGGCCAATTTAATGAAAGAGTCTCACCTGAGGGAGGGACTTCCCCATCCAGTGAGCAGAGCAGGGTAGGCCAGGAGAATGGTCAAGAATCAGTTGTTCCTGAGAATGCACAGGGAGATTACGAAAAAGAGAACAAAGACGGCACTCCAAGCACGAGTCTTGGCAGACTGCAGCAGCGTTCCAGGGAAATACGCAGCAAGTTCAAGGTACTAGGAAGCTACGGAACACCATCAGCATTGCGGTCACTGAAATCTCCAGCCTCCAGAGGCACACACAAGCCTTTTCGGATGCCATTTCGACAGCCTCTGGATTCAGCTAAAAATGAATAGGCTAATTAATGAAGTGTAATGGATTACCTGTCCATTTTTGTTTGGCACTGGATTGCTTCAGTTCCTTGAAATGGATCATGAAATTTCATTGGTTCCGTGTTTATATTCTGTGATGTTTCATTAAGATACAGACTGTGATTTTGTTTGTAGCCATAT
Organism: Penaeus monodon; assembly: GCF_015228065.2. Lineage (NCBI taxonomy): Eukaryota > Metazoa > Arthropoda > Malacostraca > Decapoda > Penaeidae > Penaeus > Penaeus monodon. The sequence continues at coordinate 861 of NW_023646115.1, forward strand.
GATATAGGCCTAGCCTTACTTAATTTAAGTACTTTAGAATGATTATTTTTATTAGGTTTGTGATATTGCCAAGAAACCTTTTTTTTTGTGTGTGTGTGTGTTACAATATTTTTTACATAATTGAATTTGTATAAAAGGGATATCCTTTCAGATTCCTTGAGTATAAGGTATACCAAATAAATATGTATAGACTGATTTGCCTTTGTCTGATTTCTTTATGGATGAGTAACAAAAAAATAGGAAAACACTGCAACACTGTTTTTACTAAATGTTAGCATGTCATTTCTTGATTCTCAGATTCAAGAGATGAATTGCAAATGATTTTTTTTTTCTCAGGGACTGCATATACAGTTACTTGGGATTCCTTTTAGAGTAGAATTTTACAAATTGAATAACAGTTGAAACTGTTATAGGTTTTAAAATTTGATTAAAGGTAGGGAAATGTAATGCTGTAGTTACTTAAATATTTAGGACAAGATAAACTCATACAAACACATATTATATGTATAATACATAAATACACATACATGCATACATCTACCATCTAAAATGAAGCCCTGGCCTTCAAGAATAGTAGTCATGGTAGTAGTAGTTGTGATAGAAGTTCTTGTAATGATTGTAGTACTTGTAGTTGCAGTAGGAATAATATTAGTATTGCACCCTCACCAGGTTTGGCAATGAGGGAGTGGCCCAACATAGCACTTTCTCTGCCCTTGAATCTGTTACTGCCCTTCTCTATCACCTCACCTCACATAACCACTTAATTTTCACTCTGCCCTAACACCCTCCCTCAGGTACTGTTTGTGGCTGAGACCAGAGTACTATGCTACTCTTACCTAGGACAATCAAGCAGAAAATCTGTTTTCACAAACAGTAACTGCTAACCTCTTAAACCTGGGATTCTCTCCTAAGGTCTCCCATGGACATGCGAGTCAAACTCGATAGACAGGTGGTCAGCAAGAGCAGCACAGACAAAACCATTGAGATTATGGCATCAGCTCCCCACCCTAGAATGAAACTTGTACATATCAAAAAAACAGTGTACATAATGAAGGTCAAAAATGCTGACCATGCTTCAGCTAACAAAATCAAAGAGGAAGGCATCTACTTCAAACTGTATGACACTCCCTGGCAGACTGAATTTAAGAATTCACACCAGTAAGGCAATGTATGAATTGCTATGCCATGATCACCTGAAGTCCAAATGCAAGGAAGAGAAGACAAGATTCTCTAAATGTGGCTAAGGCACCCACTCTTACCTTGCTGCTCCAGTACAGTCAAGAAATGCCAAAACTGGTGTTGCACACTGCACTTTTTCAAACAGCTGCCCTGTTAGAAAGGAGGCCACAAAATCCTCCCAGGTGAAGAAGACTGAGATGAAGAAAGTGGCAAGTGAAAAGGGTCATAGCTGTTCAGCAAGATGAACTATCCATATATATGGATAGATAGATAGATAGATATACATACACACACACACACACACATATATATAGTATATATATTGTATATCATAGACATTTTTTATATAAATAAATATATATATATATATATATATATATATATATATATATATTATATAAAACATGTCTATGATATAATTTTATATATATTATATATATAATATTTTATATATATATATATATATATATATATATATATATATATATATATGTGTGTGTGTGTGGTGTTGTGTATATATGTGTATATCAAGATAGATAGATAGATAGATATACACATACATACACACACACACACATATATATATAATATATATTATATATCATAGACATGTTTTATATAATATATATATATATATATTATATATATATATATATATTATATATATATACATATATTATATATACATATATATATATATACATTATATATATATACATATATATCTATAATAATTAAAATTACATAATATATATATTTATATATATTATTATATACAAAAATTATATATATATATTATAAAATTTTTTCACATATAATATATATATATTATATATATACATATATATATATATATATATATATTATTATCTATTATATATATATATTCTATATATTATCTCTTATAATATCTATATATTATTAATATATAAATTATCTTATATATTCTACTATATATATTTTATCATTATCTATATCTTATCATATATATTTTTTATATATTTTTTATATAAAATTAATATATATTATATATTCTATATATTATTATCTTATTATATATTATATATTATTATTCATATATTTATATATATATATATATTCTATATTTAAAATTATATATATCTACTATATTATTATCTTATTTATATATTATATATATATATATATATATATAAACACACACAGTATATAAAAATATCTATATAATATCTTTTATATCTAAAATATATTACTTATATTCATATATAATATATTATATTTAAAATTATATAATCTCATATTCTATTTTATATTAAAATCACTATATTAATATATTCTATATATTATATTTTTATTTTATCTTATATTTATATATATAATTTTTTCTCTATTATATATCTATATTATATATTTATATTATTTATATATACTAATCATTTATATATATATTTATATATACTATTTTTATATATATATTATAATTTTATATTATTCTATATATTATTTTATATTTATATTTATATCTATATATTTTTATATATCTATCTATAATATTATATATATTTTCTTTATATTCTATATATTATATATATATCTTATCTCTTCCTTTTATTCATATCTTCTTTTTTCTATTATTATATATTCTTATCTCTCTCTATCTTATATCTCTCTATCGTTATTTTATATCTATATTACTATCTCTATCTTTTATATAAAATTATATCCTATCTCTCATATTATATCCTATCTTTTTCTATTATCTAAAATCATTATAATATATCTTCTCTATTATTTTATAACTCCATATACTTTTATATATATTTACTCTCTCTATTCTATATCATATTCTCATTATATAATATATCTTTATCTCATACTATATATATACCTATCTATTATCATATCTCTTATATATATCTATATATTATATATATTATTTATACATCTCTATTCATATATATAACTTATATATCTTATCTATTCATATAAAATATATATATTATTACATTTTATAATCTCTTATATATATATATTCTATTAAAATATATCTACTATTTATCTATATATTCCTTATATCTATCTATTTATTTTTATCTCTATATATCTATCTATTACTCTATATATCTTTTTAATATATTTTTCTATATACTTATATATAATATCTCTATATATTATCATTATATCTATAATTATATATATAATATCCTATTAATTTTTCTAATTCTCATCTATCCTTATCTATCTATCTATACTCTATTATATACATATATATATATACTTATATATTATATATATCTATTTCTATACTTCTTATTCTATATTATTCTATTATCTATAATATCTTATTTTTCTACTATCTCTTATATATCTCTTCTATATATATCTATATATATATTATTCCCATCTTATTACTTAATTTTTTATCTTCTTATCTTCTCTTTTATACTTATTCCATCATCTTTTATATATCATAATATTTCTATCTCTTATTATCTTTCATATATTTAATTCTATATATATTATAACATACTATATTATCAATCCCCTCGTATCTTCTATTCTCTCTCTCTTATTCCCTATATTCTATATCTTTTATCTTATCTATTATATATCTATCTTAATATATCTATTCTATTTTTTATCTATATATCTACTATTCTAATCTTCTCCTTGTATATTCTCTTTATCTATTATCTTATATCTATATCTGATTATTATCTTACTCTATATATCCATTATATTTACTCTGTTATTATATTCTATTATCTTTTTATCTCTTTTATTCTAATCTCTCTCTCTTTTCTCTTTTCTCTCTTATCATATTTTCTAATTCTCCTCTTTTCTCTTTTCTTTTTTATCTATCTTTTCTCTCTATCCTCATATATTCTAATCTCTATATTCTTCTTTTATTCTCTCTCCTTATATATCTCTCTTCTTTAAACTCTCTCTCTCCTTCTCTTCTTCTTTTCTCTCTCTCTCTCTTTTCTATCTCTCTCCTCCTCTCTCTCTCTTCCCCTCTTCCTCTCTCATTCTCCCCTCTCCTCTCCTCTTTTATTCTCTTCTCCTTCTCTCTTCTTCTTCTCTTCTTCTCTCTTCTCTCTCTCCTCTTCTCTCTTCTCCTCTCTTCTCATTCTCTCTCTTTTTCTCTTCTTCTCTCTCTCTCTCTTTTTTCCTCTCTCTCTTCTTCTCTCTTCTGTCTCTCTCTCTCTTTCTTCTATCTCTCTCTATCTCTCTTCTCTCTCGCTCTCTCTCTCCTCTTCCTCTCCTCGCCCTGTTTTCTCTCCTCTCTCTCTCTCCTCTCTCTCTCTACTTCTCTCCTCGCCCTGTTTTTCTCTCCTCTCATCTCTCTCTTCATCTCTCTCTTCTCTATCTTCTCTCTCTCTCTCTCTCTTCTCTTCCTCGCCCTGTTTTCTATCCTCTCTATCTCTCTCTCTGTGTGTGTGTGTGTGTGTCTGTCTCTCTCCTCTCTCTCTCTCCATCTCTCTGGCTCGTTCATCTTGCTGAACAGCTATGACCCTTTTCACTTGCCACTTTCTTCATCTCAGTCTTCTTCACCTGGGAGGATTTTGTGGCCTCCTTTCTAACAGGGCAGCTGTTTGAAAAAGTGCAGTGTGCAACACCAGTTTTGGCATTTCTTGACTGTACTGGAGCAGCTAGGTAAGAGTGGGTGCCTTAGCCACATTTAGAGAATCTTGTCTTCTCTTCCTTGCATTTGGACTTCAGGTGATCATGGCATAGCAATTCATACATTGCCTTACTGGTGTGAATTCTTAAATTCAGTCTGCCAGGGAGTGTCATACAGTTTGAAGTAGATGCCTTCCTCTTTGATTTTGTTAGCTGAAGCATGGTCAGCATTTTTGACCTTCATTATGTACACTGTTTTTTTGATAGTAAAGTTTCATTCTAGGTGGGGAGCTGAGCCATAATCTCAATGGTTTTGTCTGTGCTGCTCTTGCTGACCACCTGTCTATCGAGTTTGACTCACATGTCCATGGGAGACCTTAGGAGAGAATCCCAGGTTTAAGAGGTTAGCAGTTACTGTTTGTGAAAACAGATTTTCTGCTTGATTGTCCTAGGTAAGAGTAGCATAGTACTCTGGTCTCAGCCACAAACAGTACCTGAGGGAGGGTGTTAGGGCAGAGTGAAAATTAAGTGGTTATGTGAGGTGAGGTGATAGAGAAGGGCAGTAACAGATTCAAGGGCAGAGAAAGTGCTATGTTGGGCCACTCCCTCATTGCCAAACCTGGTGAGGGTGCAATACTAATATTATTCCTACTGCAACTACAAGTACTACAATCATTACAAGAACTTCTATCACAACTACTACTACCATGACTACTATTCTTGAAGGCCAGGGCTTCATTTTAGATGGTAGATGTAGAAGCATGTATGTGTATTTATGTATTATACATATAATATGTGTTTGTATGAGTTTATCTTGTCCTAAATATTTAAGTAACTACAGCATTACATTTCCCTACCTTTAATCAAATTTTAAAACCTATAACAGTTTCAACTGTTATTCAATTTGTAAAATTCTACTCTAAAAGGAATCCCAAGTAACTGTATATGCAGTCCCTGAGAAAAAAAAATCATTTGCAATTCATCTCTTGAATCTGAGAATCAAGAAATGACATGCTAACATTTAGTAAAAACAGTGTTGCAGTGTTTTCCTATTTTTTTGTTACTCATCCATAAAGAAATCAGACAAAGGCAAATCAGTCTATACATATTTATTTGGTATACCTTATACTCAAGGAATCTGAAAGGATATCCCTTTTATACAAATTCAATTATGTAAAAAATATTGTAACACACACACAAACAAAAAAAAGGTTTCTTGGCAATATCACAAACCTAATAAAAATAATCATTCTAAAGTACTTAAATTAAGTAAGGCTAGGCCTATATCATATGGCTACAAACAAAATCACAGTCTGTATCTTAATGAAACATCACAGAATATAAACACGGAACCAATGAAATTTCATGATCCATTTCAAGGAACTGAAGCAATCCAGTGCCAAACAAAAATGGACAGGTAATCCATTACACTTCATTAATTAGCCTATTCATTTTTAGCTGAATCCAGAGGCTGTCGAAATGGCATCCGAAAAGGCTTGTGTGTGCCTCTGGAGGCTGGAGATTTCAGTGACCGCAATGCTGATGGTGTTCCGTAGCTTCCTAGTACCTTGAACTTGCTGCGTATTTCCCTGGAACGCTGCTGCAGTCTGCCAAGACTCGTGCTTGGAGTGCCGTCTTTGTTCTCTTTTTCGTAATCTCCCTGTGCATTCTCAGGAACAACTGATTCTTGACCATTCTCCTGGCCTACCCTGCTCTGCTCACTGGATGGGGAAGTCCCTCCCTCAGGTGAGACTCTTTCATTAAATTGGCCATCCAACTTCATATCCCCCTCACACAGAAGAGTCTTCATATTCTGCAATAAAAAATGTTCCGATTTGTTTATCAGTTTTAATTCTGTACGGAACTGAATCAAGGATTTTTTTAATGCAGGAATTATATATATATATATATATATATATATATATATATATATATAAATGAATATGTATATATATATGTATATATATGTATATATATGTATATTATGTTATATATATGTATATATGTATATTATGTATATATATATATGTATATACTATGTATATTATATGTATATATATATATGTATAATATATGTATATATATTGTTATATATATGTATATATATATATTATATATATATATAGTATATATATATTAGTATTTTATATGTATA
>NW_023646117.1:0-7797 GCF_015228065.2 Penaeus monodon
TTCCCTTATGTTGTTCCCCTTCAACCCCCACATCCTTTTTGGCCCCAGTTTTAAAACAACCCCGTACCTCTGTTTTCCCCCCCATCACCCTCCCTTACCGCCCCCCCAAACCTATCAGACTCCTTTCGAATCCACATTTTTCGTTCAAAAAACCTTTTCTCTTTCCCAAAACGCATACTTTCCTTCATCTAATCTAATCCTTACCACCCCCGCCCTAACCCTTTACTCCCCAATTCCTTTTTCCCCAGCTTAGACCAAATCACTAACTCAACCACCCTTTCCCAAACCTAACATAGTGCTACATGCCCTTAGATGTCTACACATTTCCTTGTTTTTTAACCTTTAACCATTAACCTTTTTCCTTTTCACCCCTTTTCCTATCCAAATTTTAAATTGTATTTACCCTTTTGCTACAATACTTTCCCATAATGTTGTGGATTTTTGAAGTCTGGTAATTGTTTTTGACCTGGGAAAATTTTGGGGAAACCAGAACATTGTCTTGTAAACAAAAAAAAAAAAAATCTTACCGGGGGAAAATCGTGTGCATCAAAAACTAAAAAGGGACATTGGGAGAACCCCCCAACTTTGACGGCCCTAAACGTGTAAATACAAAAAAATTCCTTGAAAAAAAAGAAACCGGTTTCCCTTTATGGGATAGCAAAACCTCGTTTAGGTCATGACTACATAGTACATGTATGAATTAAAAGGTATGAATGTAAAAAAGTTTGAAGAAAATTCTCCAATAAAAGTGATGTATTTGCCGGTTTCGTTTATATCTCGTCAAAAAATGTAACATAAAAGTTGGGGAGTATTTATCGGACATGAGCTGACGAAAATGACACTGTGCCCCTCTCGCTCTTTGGGTTTGTAAAATTTGTTGCCATGCCCTTTTTTGTCAACATAGCATCGGGAAAAACCATTCTTCATCGGGTTTTATCTGTTTCCCTTTTTTTTTTTTTTTTTTTTTTTTTTTTTTTTTTTTTTTTGATTCTCCAGGACTAATCTGTTTCCTTCCATTTCCAGTTCCGACTGTAAGAAAGCAGAAATGGGCCCATGGAGGGACTGTGTGGAGTGATATCGATCAGCTCATGTTTATTTTAAAATTTCTTTGATGTATGTATTTTTGATGAAGATAAATCAAAACAGTCAAATACATCCTTTGTGTTAAGATTTATTTTTTTAACAATGAAAAGTAAATAGATTGCTATTGTCCGGCGAAACTAGCTGTATTTCAGGGACAAGAGGCATACCCAAGCGACGTCAGAGGGGGGGAAATAGCAAGTCGGTTTTGCCAGTATAAGGAACCATACGAAAGTATTGCATGCTTCCAATGAACCCGAAATAAAACCCCTGTAGTAAATTTGTAACTTGATGTATTTTTCTTGAGATGCACCCTTTTAAACGGGCTGTAACAAGCGAAGTATGACGAAAGGGCCCCATTTGCGCCAATAGGATCACAAATTTTAAAGATGAACTTGTGCACTGCCCACATGAAGGGCAGTGTTGTCGGGTTTAAAAACCTCCCCAAATCCGGTGGGTGAGGGGAATGGAAAGTTTTGGGTACCGTAAAAACCATACCTAATTATTACTTTATGTGCTTTATTAATCAAGAAAAGTTTTTCTAATGAATTAGCTTATAATAGCAGTTCACTGTGGATTACCATCGATCTTACCCCATCTTTTCCCCCCCCATCCCATCCTGTAAGGGGCGATTTAAGGAGGGGTATTGGGGGTTACCCCAAACTCTTAAAAACCCCCCCCCCCTTTTTCGCGGGGAAAAAATCTAGCGCAGGAAAATTTTATCTTAGGGAAATCTGCCCATAGCCGATAAGTATTCAAGTATAAAAAATTTTAAATATAAAAAGTAATTTTTTGATATTTGATTTAAACATTTTCGGGCAAGTGTCAAATTTTTATTGTTTCAATTGATTTAAATGATCACGAAATCAAAAAAATCTTTGGGTTCACTGAGTTTGGGGCCAAGCAGGGGGATACACCTTTAAAAAAAATCAGGCGTTTCTTGAAATTTACGAAGACTTGGGTTTCTTTCTGGGTCACTTTGAAAAGGCTTGCGCATCGTATATTCCTTTTAAAAATCAAGTTCTTACATCGAAAAACTTTAAATTTAAGTATTAATTTTAAAAAAGCTTTTACCTACTATTTTCAAAAAAAAAAAAATGAAAAAAAAATTTAAATTTCGCTATAAAATAAACATTTCAATTCGTTTAAAAAATTTTCTGAGGCAAATTATTCAAAGTTTTTGACTTCCACCTGATAAAAATACAAGGTTTGACCCTTAGGGGGCCAGCTCATACTCATTAGAAAAAAGCTGTATATCCTAGGTTTTTTTTCCTGTTTACTAATAAGCTTGTTTTTTGTTATTCAGGCCCCAAGTAAAAGATCTGGAGATGAGTATAGACCCCGGAAAAAATGGAGATGATTGATCACGGTTGTATGTGCGGGCCAATTGCAAATTTTATCAAACAGCTAAAAATGAAGACTTTTGTTGGAGGAAGCAAGGACATCGGAAAGCGCAAAATTTTAAAATTTTCTCCAAAAAAAAAAGGAATTGGGGAAAAATTTTCAAGGCAGTTTCAAAACAGTTTTTGAAGGGATTGTTAAAAAGCTCTCTTAAAGAAAAAAAAAACGTTTGGGATTGGTTTCCCAAAAGTGTCGAGGATGCTTGAGACACTCGCGATCCCGGTAAAAGACCAAAGCCCCCTTAAATCAGACCAGAAGGTTTTCTGATACTGGTGGGCCTATCACCCAAAAACTAGTGCGCATCCAAGGAACGAAGAAAAATTCCAAAGAGAAGCGTCAACTTTCAACCTTTTGGTATGATCAACCCACATCTCGAATACAGCAAAAAAAAGGAAAAGGCCTACTTTTTTGTCTGTCTCTTTCCTGGGGCCCGGGCGGGAAAGGGCGAAGTGCATGGAAAATGGTATTTAGTTTGGCATGAAATAAAAAGCTTTGGGCAAATAAAAGGGAAAATGCTCACTTTTTTCCCGGAGTCGCACAAGGGTCTGGCTGATTTTGCGCATTCCCCCGGAGAAAATGTCACATTGTTCAAAATAAATGAGCAATTAAAAAGAAAAGCTGATCCGGAAATGCTGATGAAAAAAAAAAATCAGTAAAAGAATTTTGTTGAGGGGGCAAAAAACCTTTGGCGGGGCAGCCCCATTGCTTAAAGGGGGTCATGCCAGTGACAAAGATGCAAATTTTATGCAAATTGTAAACCTCATCTCTCATCATTTCCAGACCAAATCATTGGCTCGGGCAGCAGACGTCTAAACCAACAGCACAAATACATACCCCCTTTTCACAAACAAATCATTAAATTTCTAGCCAAGATTCAGAAGAAAAGTAAAGAAGTAGATTGTATGAAAAAAATTTTTTTCAGTTTCGGCAGCACAACCCCTGATTGAAAACCAAAGCAGAATGTTGTTGCTGAAAGATATTTGTTTTCGACAGTATTGCGAAACGAACTGAGAAAAAAAAAGAATGAAGACAAGCATAGAAAAAAAATGGAAAAATCAATTCTCGATTATTAGAATCTGTCAAATTAATGTTGATGATTTGTGTTTTCGACCTATGTTTTTGCTTCTTCAAGTCTAAAAGAATAAGAGGTACCCAGAAAGTTTACAGGATTATAAGCGCGGGTACCCACTTACCAGCCAGGCCCTTAGATCAAATATTTTTTAATGAGCACAGGGCTAAGGCGACCTGCTGCATTCATGTAGCATTACTGAAAAATATATGTATTTTTCAAGCAAGTTGCAAAAGGAATGAAATATTTATGGATGAATCCAAGACGTAAAAAAATTGTCTTAAGCTCAGGAACCCTATCGAAAACACGTTGGGTTTACGGTTTTAGAATCAATTGAAGCTGTTGGGGAAGTTAAAAATCTATTGCCCAGCATCGACAAGTAATTCTGAGTAGAAGGAAATAAAAATAAAGAATAGAGAAATGCCAAAAGAAAATTTTTTTTCACTTTTTACTTTTTTTTTATTAAAGTTTATTGTGCCTCACACAAAGAAGCGAAGATTTTTACAAAACACGCAAAAAAAGGACTTTAACATTCTTGATGCACTTAGACCATTGAATCTACAGAAAAAACGAAAGAAATACGAGCGGATGAGAAGGCGATGGGGGATGAGATAAAAGGGGCTACTGATTTTCGCAAGTCAACTTGGTGTAATCCATTTTTAGAGTTTTTAAGCGAGGCATAGAATTAGATGTGCCCCGAAAGACAGATAAAACCCCAAACGACGCAAAGATTGGTTTCTACAGTATTACGAAAAGGGAAAGGGCCTTTTACTAGACTGCCTCATTTTGAATACAAAGAAAAAATTGAAAATTTTCTTTGGAAAAATAAAGCCTTGCAGAAACGCTCCAACCCCCCACTAAAAAAAGGGCCAACACTATATCTCAAGCAACTTTGCAGTCTCTTCCCCCCAATTTAAAGCATTGGGGCAAGACATCTTATTTGCTGAGCTTTAGTGTTCGATCAATGGATGAGGCCCCCAAACCTTTGCAAGCGTTTTAAGAGGCTCAAAGATTTGTTCATGAAAAATCTTTCCCCCACAAACGAAATGCTATCGTTTACTTTCTACCGCTCCCCTCTCAGTTTCAAAGGACGAAGAGTCTTCAGCAAATTGAAAATTGTAAAGAGTTGGTACGCTCTACAATGAACGATGAAGATTGAAGGGCTTAATTTTTTGGCAAATGAAAAAAATCCACAGATGGTATCAAACTAGACAGCATTGTGCAGAAATGGTCAAGGAAAAATGGACGCTAAGAATCAAGTGAGATGAGAATGCTCTCTTTTGACAAAACAAAACTATCGAAATTAAATTTTTGAACCCTGTTCTATTCGTTATGATTTCTTTTTTTTTTGGGATTGTAAAAAAGTTTTAGTTTAATTTTTTCATTTTTTGGTTTTGTTATTTTCATTTGTAAAAAACTGGTTGATGGCCTTCCGGGCTACTTATAAAGAGCTAGTGAGCTTTTTTTTTTCGTGATTTGCAGGGAAAAATTATTTTTTCGGGCAAAATTTTCCCTCACCCCCAACCATAACTGAAATGACCCCGATCCCCTTTTCCGGGGGGGGGGGGGGGGGGACTGGGGCCCATTGTCGAGGGGGCTTTAACCTTGACTCAACCCGGTTTTTCATGTTTTTTTTTTTCTTTAAACTCCCTTTCCTTCCTTCTCCAAATTCCATCAACTTCCTAAGGCCTGTCCACACAGCCTGGCATGATCGGGAAACGATTTTTTTTTAGCCCCTTTTCCTTTATGGGGATTTGAGGGGGTCAAACCCTTTTTCTTCCCCATACTCGAGGTGTACCATGGGTAGTAATTATTTTGTTTCCCCCGTCAGGGGAGTGAGGCTTCCAGCTAGCCCCATAACTTTTTAAATTTATTTGGGTTTCCTACCCTGGTTCCTTTTTTCGACAATACCCTCCTTTTACTTTCTATTAGCTCAGTTCCCCCCAGCTCTTTCCAACCTTTATAAAATTTTTCCTCTCTCCAGCACCCTTTTCTTCCCCATCCTCCATATGCTTTAATTCAACTCTCTGCTTCCCTATTCTACTCGTCATCCTTTCAGTTTTGATAACATTATTTCCCCCTTCCCTTCCTTTCCCCTCCTTCTGCTACGTCCACCTCTACAATCTGTTTTTAACCCTTTATCCAGCCCAAATGGAGATTTTTTGTGATTCCCCTTTGCCCAGCCTGTCCTTCCTTAATACATGTAGCGAAACGGTTTCGATCCCCCTGTGGAGATACAGATCAGAACAGTGCCCAATATCTCCCCAAGACCACCGAAAGTCTACACCATTTCCAATTTCCAAGCTTCAAAGTTGGCCTGCTATACAGGGAAGCATGCCGATGAGGGTTTTTTTTTTTTTTTGTATTCTCCTTTTACTATGCCCCTTCCCTTCTCCCCCAAAATGTTTCTATTCCTCAGTATATCTTCATCCTATTCAACCCCAACCCCCCTTCCCGTCAAATGTTTGCTATTTTGAATCCAAAATCCCTCTCTACCCTGCCCTTGGGGGGCCCTTCCTTCTACCCATTGCATTAGGAACTAAACTTTCCCACTCGGGGGGGCCTTTGTGTCTTTGTACATCTGACATAAAAAAAATCAAAGTTGGCAGTTTGAAATCTGAATTTCTGCAAAAATTTCATTGAAATGCGTTTAATACATTAATCTAGTCCTTTTAAAAATGTTTCCCTACAACCATCCAATTTAAACATTTGACTATTTTTAGCAGTGAATTACGGGTTTCAAAGTGTGTGTGAATTCCCAGTTCCAAGGCTACAATTTTTAATTTAAAGAATCTAAAATGTATCTTCATAGTCATTTTTAATCAGTACTGCAATTCTATTATCTACACAAGGGAACTTGTCGATCTAAAAAAAATTATTTTGATAAATGATATTCCAGAAAAAACCGCCCTACAAACTTTTTCTGCAGAAAGGGTTCCCGGTTACTGAAAAATTTCCCCTTTTATTTGTTTTTGAAACATTGTGGTTCCCTTAAACCCTTTTACATTTATGTTGATAATGTAAAACGTTTACAGCTGCAGATATTGCCGTCACCAAATGTGGAATTAAAAATTGTCTAAGAGTGATTTTTTTGGGCCGTTTATGGTCCACTTTTCTTAAACAAAAAAAAGACCCGGGGGTCGCTCGCTCTGCCCCCCCCCCTTTTCCCCCATGACTTTCCAAAACCCCTTCCTTACCTGTCCCTCCAAAATTTTATTCCCCATTTCTACCTCCTCCCTTTCCCCCAGTAAAATTCTTTTGCCGTTTTAAACCCAGACACCAATCTCTATGCACCCCCAAATTTTCCTTCTCCCTCCCCGCATACGCGAAAGACTAAACGCCACCCCCTCCTACCCCATAACCCCCCCACCTACTTTGCCTCTATCCCCAGACACCCGTCTCCTACTCTCCCTCCCCCCCCCTAAAGAAAACCTTTTCTCGCAAAACCCCAAAGAACTCCTTTTTCAAAATTTTTGAAAATATTTAAAAACTCATTTGAGTCCAAACTGACACCGAAACACTATCCAACCCCAAAACCCCTCCCCACACACTCAAAAGGGCTGCCGATATCCTCCTCTTCCTGTTAATTCCCCCTAAACCCCTTCCTCCCACTCCCTCACAACACAGCCATCCCCCTAGCTTTAGCTCCTCCTACATTAAACCTTCCCCCATCCCCCCTATCCCTTCCACTCTCTCCCGGGGAACACCTGATCCCTTTTGACAAAACTTGCCCCCCCAGATCCTCCACCTAATCCCTCCTGATGCAGTACCACCTTCCTCCTCTCGTTCCTTTTCTCACCCCCTAGCTCCTTCCCTTTCAAAATTTTCCAACATCACTGTAACTGTTATCACTCAAAATCAAATAAAATATAGCTCTTATACATTGGGAAAATTTGGGGGTTTCCATTCTCATGACCTGGCTTCGTCATATTTCCTTTTTCTTATAAAAAATCATTTTTTGTCCAAGAGAGTTTTCTTACACTCTCCTATACCAACCCAACTTCCATTTTTCTCTTCTTCACCTCCCTTTTTGTTCATCTATACTTTTTCCCTCAGAAAACACTTCATACCATACCTCCCCTTTCCAAACCCGTCCTGTGCAGAAATTTTTTTGCATCTTTTTTTCGCCGTTTTGGGTCAGTTATTTTTAGCTACTTCTCCCCTTCCATCCCACGACTTGTGCCTTTGGAAAAACTAATTCCCAAATTCAGTACCTTTTCCCCCTCCCCCAAAAGTTGGGGTGAAAA
>NW_023646118.1:5000-7500 GCF_015228065.2 Penaeus monodon
TCCTCCTTTCTAATGCACTTTCCTTTTTAAAGGCTGTGAGATTTTTCTTTTTTCATTTGTTTTTTTTCGATTTTTTTTGTTCACAGCTGATATAACTTTTTTTCCCATTTATTCATTTATACGCACACACACAGACATCACACGCCACACACCAAACACACACCACACACCCACAACACCACACACACACACCACACACCACACACCACACACACACACACACAAACTTACACACAACCAAAAACCCCACACGCGCAAACCCCCACAACAACACACACACACACCACACCACACACACAACACACACCCCACCCAGTACGACACACACAAATGCATATGTGTTGGTTGTGTATGCTTGCATAACGAAAATTCCCTTTCCTGTTTTTCCGATTATTACTTATATAATTAGGATTCTGCCACCTTTATATTTAAATCAAAATTACTTTTCACGTCACTGCAAAACAGATTTCAGCGTTTTAAAAAAAAAAACTGTAAAAAAGACCACAAACAAATTGCCTTTCAGATAGAAATTTAAATATTTTTAATTTTTAAATTTTACATACAGAATCTATATTTTTCTATATTCAATGCAGCCTTTAAGTCCAAATTTTACGCACCCCCACACATAAACACAACCACACACCCCACACCCACCACACACACACACACACCCAAAACACACAACCCCCACACACAAACTTTCACACAAAAACCCCAAACACACACGCGCAAAAACCCCAACACACACCACACACACCACAACCCCAACCACACACCACACACCACCACACACACAAACACACACACACAAAACAGGCCCCCACCTCGCAAAAATATGAAATTCAAACCGTTTCCACCAGAAATTAAAATACGGTAGGAACTAAAAAATAAAAAAAATTAAAAAAAAAAGGTCACTTCCTTGTCTTTTTAACGAAGACGAAGAATTTTCTAAATTCTATAGGCCCCGCTAGTAAATCGAGTTGAAGAACGCTCTAGTTGGAGTTCACCCTTTAAACAAGTGTAAAATTTACCTGAACCGGCTTAGAATCCAAACCCCCCTAAAATTTTAACATCATACTTTATCTAACTGTTGGGCTGTAATTAGCTTCATTTTTTTTTCTCTCTTTTAAGGAATCTAAGTCACACACATATAAAGACACAATACGTTTTTATTATATTTTAATATAAAAATATATATATATATATATATATATAATAAATATATATTATATAATATTATTAATATATTGAGGCCTGGTGGCCGACGGTTAGAGCATCGGCTCAAGATTGTCACGGCGGCAATCCGAGTTTGAGGGTTCGGTCACCCGGGCCCCGCGTTATTTCTTGGGTAAGGAACTTCACCTCCATTGCCCTCCAGAAAACGACATATCGCCTTTGGAAGCCAAAAGCAAATGTGTAGGGGAAGTCACCGCGTGGCACAAACCCGGTTATTTGGAAAAGGGATCCAATCAGGGAAGGGTGGCACTGCAATAAACCTCTCTAGTGAATGAAGGAGGCCTATGTCCCGCAGTGGAATGAATGGCTGTTGAAAAAAAAAAAAAAAAAAATGCACACAAACACACACACCACAATATATATATATATATAATAATATATATATTAAAATAATAATAATTTTATAAATATATATATAATTTTATAAAAAAATATATATATATATATATATATATATATAAATAATATTTTAATTTTTCTTTTTTTTATATATATTTAAAATATATTATATTATTATATATATATATATATATATATATAAAGAAAAAATATAATATATATATATATAAAATAAAAAAAAAAATTTTTTTTTTTTTTATAATTATTTTATTTATAAAAAAAAAAAAAAAAAAAAAAAAAAAAAAAAAAAACCCCCCCCCCCCCCAAACCTTAAAAAATTTTAAATTTAAAAAATTTTTAAATTTATTCAAAAAATTTTTATTTTTTAAAATTATATTTTTTATATAAAAGAAAAAAAAAAAACCAAAAAAAAAAAAAATTATAAATAATAAAATAAAAAATTAATAATAAAATTATGGTTAATTTTTTTTTTTTGGGGGGAAAAAAATTTTAAAATTTTTTAAAAAAATATAATATATATATAAAAATAATTTATATAATATAATAATAATTATTTTAAAAATTATATAAATTATAAAAGTAAATTAAAAAAATAATATATAATATATATATATAAATATATATTAAAAAAAACAAAAAAAAAAAAAAAAAAAAAAAAAATATTTATATATTATATTATATATATATATATTTTAAATATATATTTTTTGGTGTTGTTGGCAGTGGTCATTTTTTTTTTTTTTTTTTAAAGCTTCTTTGGGACTGGGGTCCAACCCTTTTAGAGATTTTTTGCGTGCCCCCTTTTTTCCCTTTGGTCCCTTCCTAATAACCGGGCTTTTTTGGGGGACCCCAGCATTTGCTTGGCTCTGGCAAGTGTTTTAGGGGGGCAATGGAGGGAAGTCCT
>NW_023646118.1:10000-12500 GCF_015228065.2 Penaeus monodon
ACCGACACACAACACACATATATTATATATATATATATAAATATAATATATAATACTTATATATATATATATATATATATATAATGTATATATTAGATATATATATTAAATAGATATATATATATATATAATAATATATTATATATATATTTGTGTGTGTGTGTGCATGGTGCTGCATTTTTTTTTTTCTTTTTTTCAACAAGCCATTCATTCACTTGCAGGGACATAGGCCTCTCTCAATCACTAATGAGAGGTTATATATGCAGTTGCCACCCTGCCTGATTGATGCCCTTCCTAATCAACCGCGAGTTTGTGCCACGCCGGTGACTCCCCTACGAGACACTGCGTTTTGGATTCTCAAGGCGATATGTCGTTTTCTAGGAGGGCAATGGAGGTGAAGTTCTTACCCAAGGAAAATACGCCCCGGCCGGTGACTCGAACCCCGAACTCGATTGCCGCCGTACAATTTTGAGACCGATGCTCTAACCGCTCGGCCACCACGGCCTCATATATATTATATATATATATATTATATATATATATATATATATAATATATATTATATATATATATATATTTTATATTAATATAAAACGTTAGTGTGTCTTTATATGTGTGTGAGCTTAGATTCACTTATGGGAGAGAAAGAAAATGAAGAAATTTACAGACCAACATTTAGATAAATGTATAGATGCTTAAATGTTTATGGGTTTGGGGATATCTAAGCCAGGTTCAGGTGAATCACACTATGCTAAAACGGTGAACTTCCAACTAGAGCGTTCATTCAACTCGACTTACTAGCAGGCTATAGAATTTAGAAAAATTTCTCTCGTCTTCGTTTAACAATGACAAGGAATGGCCCTTTAAATTTTTAATTTTTTTTTATTTTTTAGTTCACAAACCGTACTTTTAATTTCTGGTGGAAAACGGTTTAGAATTCATAATATTGCAAATGGTGTGTGGCCATGTTTGGTGTGTGGTGTGTGTGTGGTTGTGTGTGTGTGTTGCGCGTGTGTGGGGTGTGTGGGGGGGTAAGTTTGTGTGTGTGTGTTGTGTGTGTGTGTGTGTGTGTTTTTGGGGTTGTGGTTGTGTGTGTGTGTGTGTGTGTGTTTTATGTGTGGGGTGTGCGTAAAATTGGACTTCAAGGCTGCATTGAATATATGAAAAAATATAGATTCTGTATAGATATAATTAAATAAAAAATAGTCTAATTTCTATCTAAAAAGGCTAATTTGATTTTGTGGTCTTGTATTACAGATTTTTTTTTTTCAAATCTGCATAAAATCGTGTTTTGCACGTGACGTGACGAAGTAGATTTGACTTAATATGAAAGGTGGCAAGAATCCTGATATATATGAAGTAATAATCGAGAAAAACAGGAAAGGGAATTTTCGTTATGCAAGCATAAAACACACACACACACATATGCATGTGTGTGTGTGTGCGTACGTGTGTGTGTGTGTGGTGTGTGTGTGTTGTGTGTGTGTGTGTGTGTGTGTGTGGGGTTGTTTGCGCGTGTGTGTGTGTGTGTGTGTGTAAGTTTGTGTTGTGTGTGTGTGTGTGTGGGGTGTGTGTGTGTGTGTGTGTGTGTGTGTGCGTGTGTATGTCTTGTTTTGTGCGTATAAATGATAGTAAGATAGGCAAAAAGGTTATATCAGTGTGAACAAAAAAAAATCGAAAGACAACTGAAAACAGAACAAATCTCACAGCCATTTAAAAAGAGAAAGGCATTAGAAAGGGGGAAAAACGAAGTGAGCGCTTTTACATGTCATTGGATGTAAATTTGTAAATGTTCTGAGGTTCATCGGCCTAAAATTAATCGAAAAGAAAGAAAGAAAAGATATATTTTTCGTGTCTTAAATCACACTTTGTTTTTCTCTCCTTCCCTCCTCGTTTATCTCCCTTTTCATATGCTGATTTTGCCTACTTTAGTTGGTATATACTTCCCAGAAGACACACACACACACACGCACGCACGCACGCCGAGCGCGGGTGTGTGTGTGTGTGGGGTGGGGTGTGGGGTGTGTGTGTATGTGTGTGTGTGTGTACATATATATATATATGTGTATATTTTGGTTATATATATATATATATATATATTATATATATATAATTATATATATATATATATTTTATAATATATATAAAATATAATTATATTATATATATATATATATATATATATTATATATATATATGTGTGTGTGTGTGTGTGTGTGTGTGTGTGTGTGTGTGTGTGTTGTGTGTGTGTGGTTGTGTGTGGGGTGTGTTTTTGGAAAGGCAAGCGAATCCTCTCTCCCTTTCCCGAATATTCCTGAAAAAAGTCTGGAAAGATGACGGGAATTTGCCGTGACAGATCGTCGTGTCATGAGGCAAATAAACAGCAGTGAATTAAAACCATGCCACGGTCTCAAGCGGTTGAACACAACGGAAGTAGATGGTTCAATCCCCGTTGCAAATTGTTGCAATAAGAGGAAGGAGAACAGGTTTCAGTGTTAAT
>NW_023646118.1:20000-35914 GCF_015228065.2 Penaeus monodon
ACTATACAAAAAATGGGCAATAAAATAAATAAAAGGACAGGAAAGTACGAAAAAGTGAAAGAAGGGATCCGTGAGGGAAAACGGGGAAAACACAAAGAGAAAAACGAGTGAGAAACAAAACTAAGGGTGAATTAGTCAAAGGCAAATAGGCAAGGTAAGTGTAGAACATAAGGTGAATTAGTCGAAACAAAAGGCAAGAATAAGGCAAGGTAAGTATAGAATATAGAGGTAAATAGTGTATAAGTTAGTGTTACTGCAGGAGAAATTAGTGGTAGATTAGATCACGGTACCAATGGGAAGGTAAGTCAGAGATATAAAAACGCAGGTTCTTCTTATTAAAAAAAAAAACAAAAAAAAATAGAAGAGACCAACACAGGAAAACAAGCTAAGGCCACGTCATCTTGCAGGGGCGAAGGAGTCCGCGATTCCTATACTGTATATGAACTCTACGGACTCCGCCCGGCAAGATGACTTTGCTTTGTGTGTTCCAGTTTGTCGAGCCTAGTAACACCAAAGCAGACGTCATACAGAATTTTCTCCTGTGTCTGGACGATTTTACGGGATAAACCCCTCAACTGGGTTTTTGTCCTTATACTCAGATGTGCGTGTTGTGTGTGTATGTACATACACCAAATGGTGTCGGATATTTGGTCAGGGACTCCGAAAAACCAGTGCCTAGTAAAATTACGATAGCTGAGTGTGATCTAAGGTAACAGGGTGCTGTACCAACGAACCGTTGGCTAGACCTGGTGAATGTATGTGTGACAGACACTTGACCTGGCGCTCAGCACCTCCCCGCCCCGACCGCAGGGAATTAATCACCCAAGAAGCGACGGGACAACCACCCCCTCACTAGTCCTACCAATGGATGAGGGTGGGGACCGCTCGAATGCCCCCCAGTACCAGTGCCCAACTACCACCCCCTCAACCCTCCACTCTATGGGAGGGATTTGATTCCACCGAACAATATGGATGTAAACGATGTGATTCGACTGCCGACCCTGATGCTGATAACGAGGATTCCAACTCGTTCATGACCAAAAGGAAAAAAGTAAAACCATTGCCGAATAACACAAGCAACCTGACCAGAAAAGCAACGGATGACCCAAAACGCGAACCCATCGCCCCACGGAGAGTACATAGACTGCCTTTCCTGATGACACGACGTCCGTCGTAAATAAGGTGGATGAGGAGCAGCCATCTGAGCTGCCGCCCCTCAAGAGGAAGGCCCGCTAGACATGGTGCGGGGAGATGGATATCCTCGGCGCTACGTCTATGTACGACGAGGAACAACAACAATATGTGGCCCATGGATGATTAATGCACTTGTTGCGGGGATTCTCTCTGCAAAAAAAAGACGAGTTTCAGCCTAAAAAAGAAAAAAATACGGGGAATACCTGGTTACCAGTTCCCCGAAGGTAGGCGGCCGCTGAGGAAGCACTGCATCTTCCGGGCGTTTTTAAAGCCCGGAGGATCTACATAAAGGACGGGCAGCCTTTGAACAGGCTCTCATTTATTGACGGTGAACAGCCGCCACCTACAGAGTAAACCATTCTTTGGAAGATACATAGCGCCGAGCTCCATTCGACGTGTGCTCAGAAGGTTTTAGTCTGCTACAAAGTGTCACAGGTTATATGGCCAGTAGCTACATATTGCAGGGAAGGAAAAGCGTGTGCTGTCTGTTGCAGGAGCTCACCAGGCAAAGGACTGCCCTGCAAGGAAACCGCACGGAAAGGACAACGACAATGAGGACGCCGCCACCATCGTGAAGAGGTGGCGTCAGTTGCAGAGCGGAGGGTGGTGGACGGCCTGGCACCGTACTGCCCCCCAAAACCGCCACGAGCACCCCCCCACCTGCCCCGACCGTACCCATCGACCGCGGAGTGGCGATGCACAGCCATCCACACAACAGCTCCACCCTGGGCAGCGTGACGTCACCACTCCACAGAATTCCCGCAACGGCCAGGGGAGCCCCTCCTAGGAAACAGTGCCAAGGAAGACACCATTGGTGAAAAAGACATTGTAGCGGGCCGAGTAAATAAGAAGCATCAGGGCAAGAGATTTGCTGAAATGAAAAAAGCATCAGGCAAGAGATTGCTTGAATTGAAAAAATGATATTGGAGAACAAAATGATCGGGTAGACAGGGAAAATGTGCGTTCCTGATGATGTTAGTGATGTCAAGTGTGTTGAAATACTATGAGGTTCTTCTGATATTTTTATTACGCACGAACAAAGTGATCGTGTAGACAGGGAAATGTTGCGTTCTGATGACTGTTATTGATGTGAAATACGAATGAGGTCTCTGGATATTTATTATTTACGCACGTGCGTTCTGATGATGTTACGTGATGTTTAGTGATGCTGACATACGAATGAGGTCTTGATATTATTATTACGCACGGCGGACCCCCCCCCCCATCTGAAAACAGTGACGACAGGACCGTAAAATGACTCTGGACGAAGATGCGAAGAAACGCCGATCTGGGGACTCCTCAGAAATGCTATCAGGTACGGTATGCGTATAGTATCAATACGCGGCAAGCGCGCAAACCGATACATAAAGAAGATACAACACAAAACGTAATGCAGTACAAGAAATACAGACTAAGATTTTCATCAAACAGAAATTTGAACCAATCAGGTTAAAACATAGGGTGTGATGGGGACAGAAAAACAATTACTTTTCTTTCATTGAATATAACGTGGTGTCCAACCGTAGATTAATGACTTGCTTTACTATATTCATAACATAATGTTTACGTTATCTGTTTACAAGATCCCTTCACATCATCACTAAACATAAAACCGCCCTAGAAATTAGAGGCTCACCACTCCTATACGACACAGGAAGGACAGGCCTATTGACTTATGTCAGTGACACCATACCGCATAAGTTGGTGCAGAAATCTAATGACAATAATGGTGCGTATCAGCTTTACATATTCGAACAGCTCGGGTTTTTCTCTCTGTACAATGTATACGCCAAGGTGTAGAAAGTTTCCAGACTGATTCACTGCCCAACTTTCAGAATCCGGCAACATATGCATGGGAGATTTTAAATGCTAGACATTATAACATTTGGAGATAGTCAATGCATGAAATGGACGGAAGAGTTCCGACATTTTGGTGAACAACATTCTATGACAGTATATGATCACAGACAGGCAAACTCACGTGGCGGGGGGCAGGCTGATTATTTAATATTACGGATTTTGTTGCATGGAAAACGTCAGAAGCATGCTTGCAACAGAGCTAATCATGACCACTTTGCAATAGTAAACCGAGATACGCTTGTTGATACTACGTCAGTCACCAAGACCAATAGGGTCAAAATTTCTATCCCCCCTTCCTTGACATCACTTTTAAATCACGTATCTATGACTGGTACTGATTTACAACACCAGTAACAAGTGTTTATATACATTTTCCATGGCATGACACTGGTCTACTGATTCTACAACACTGGAGTCTGTCCAAAGAAACCTGTCAAGAACAGAACTTCACACGCTGCAACAACCTAAGTTGGGTGCGGTGACCCTACATTATTAAGGAATCAAAGCGAGTTCAGGAGCTTTATACTATCTACAAGCAGGATATACCCGTGCAAACCTTAATTGAATTTCTTAAAGCTACAAAAACCTACGGAATTAAAACTTCATTTCAGAATGAACACTGAACAGTTTCCTACAAAGCATTAACAATAACACCTCATGTCGGAGGTCTGGAAAAAAAATTAAACGAATTTCATGCAAACCAAACTAACACCCCGCAGTTTCCATAGTCCTCTTGCACAAGCAATATGCTTCCTTAGTCAATGGCTGGAGCGTCCACAATTGAGCTCACTTCCAACAAATATTTCAGATCACCTTAGTCATCTAACAGTGCCACCAAAATTTTGCCCCATTGAATAGGATGTTCTGATACTGAAACCCTCAGACTTTGCTGAGTATCACTGAGTGGACCTGAACCAATGCACTGATCAAAGAAAGCGTCCGCCCAGGGAGGATGGATTACCTATAGTGTCCCTCCGCCTTATAGCTCAGGTCTGGTAATCCCCTTTTTCACTATACAGGTTAAGTTTGTCACACGGTATTCTGCCTGGCTCCTGACACGCCAGTCTAATCATCCCTATACGAACTCAACACTGATAAATACGGACCAATTTCATTAACCTCATGTGTATGCAAAGTTCTAGAAAGGATAATTTTGAACGATACAGGTACAGGTTACAGGTAAATTATCTCACAGACTGTAAGTACGGATTTCTATCGGGACGTAGCACTCAACATTGCTTTGCAGAGTACTTTTCACACTCTAATTCCAGGAAGCACACTGTTTTTCTTGAACTTAAGAAAGTCAGCTTTTGACATTGGCAAACAAAATTATCCTAAACAATTAGTAAGGCTTGGCATCCGGGTAAGAATATTTACTGCTCTATAAATAGTATCTCTCGAACAGATCTGCAAGTGTCCTGTTCAGGGGAGTGAGAAGTTCCACTTCACGTCTTTTGAAGTTGGGACGCCACAGGGAGGAGTTTCTCAGCCTATGGCTGTTCAATGTCCGCATTCACAAGCTAGGTGGCAGATATCCCACTTGGGGATGGTGAGATCCATTAGATGCTAATGCTGATGAACATAATGCGTCAGAGCATCATCACAATGAGGATGCAAATTAATTCTCGACAGAATCACAGCAAAGGCACATGGTGGGATTAGGTCATTTCCGCCTGATAAAACCATGGGCTCAAACCCTGTTCATACCCCCAACCCACTTTTCGGCTAGTTACCAGGAGCTTGACATATGCCCACAATTATCAATATCTCGGGGTGAATGTAAATTATGCAGCACTGGTCCGTCTCTCTAAGAAGAGACTCTGGGAGAGAATTGAAACCTTTGACAGTTCTGTCCGAAGAGAACCTGGCAATCATGTTTAAGCTCGCTAACCTGTTTACTTGGCTATTATAGGTCAGTTGTAGACTACCATGCACTGCACTTGTGCAGTGTAAGGATCAGAAATAGGTAGGTTTGGAGGTATTTGCAAATGAAGCTATGAGGATTATCCTCGCGCCCCCAGAACAGCAAGATAGTAAACATGAGATCCAGAATTAACCTTACCTCCCATTTCTGGATAGAAATATATTTATTTCCACCATATTTGGGGTCAAAGCTCTTGAGGGAACCCTCGTATCTCTCAGATTTCCAAAAAACACTGCAACCTAAATCACGCCCAGTAGAACTTGACCATCACAAACACACACGCGCGCCCTCTGACACACAAAATCTCCATGAACATTATAAAATAATGTTCCAATTAGTAAAATAACCAAAAGGTCGCTCCATCCCACCATGGGAAAAATTCACATTGATCGTGCACCTTACCCTGTCTACCACAAAAAAACAGGGTGCATAACTGTGTGTTGAAACAACATTTGCGCTAGCAACGTAACGAACACACAGAATCCATGGTGATGATGCATATGAGTTTTACCGAAGCCGACGGATCCCTTCAGTCTGGATACAAGCTGGTTGTGCTTGCGCTGTATACCAAAATGGCTTACACACCATCAAGTTAATATGAAGAATAAAAAACTGGGCCAGCACAACAACAAACGAGCTGGCAGGTATACTCCTCGCAAGGAATTCTTAATGTCTAGGGGCTCTGGAGTAGTTTTCTGTGACTCTCAAGTCTCTTCTGACGCTAAAATTCTTTCAAAGCCGGTGGCGATGAAGTAAATTGTGAGTTTGCATTTTTTAAGCGTAACGTAACCTATGCAACAGAGCGTAATTTCAACATTCAGTTTGGTATGGATACCACTCATTTTGGCTACACGCAAGCACGCCCCACGTAGACAATTGGGCGAAAGAAGCCTGCAGCAAAGGATATTGTGAACATAGATCTTGGGATGCCTCTTGCTAGGGTTTGCACATATATTGAACAGTTCGCATAAGGAAGAACTAGTAATCTGATTACCACTCAAAGGCCCTGAAAGCTGTACCATAAGTCACTCGATCAGTATAAAGGGATGGCAAGCCTTCCTATGGGTGGGCACGAAGTCAAACATACATTGTGAGTGGTTATTGCCAGAATACGTTAGGTTTACAGAATGTACTGGCAACTCCACGGTGCAAGAAGTGCAGATGAATCTAGATGTAGACTGTGTAACGAAGAAACAAACGAATCACCTGATCACTATATCCGGAATGTCATGTGATACAGCCTTTCAGACCACCTAACATGAGGTATAAATGAACTATGTGAATATTTCATTTCAATCTTATACATTGGAAGATATACCGACTATACCCCTAATTTAACTATGTGATAACTCCCGTATTCAAATAACATGTTTTTTTCAACCCAGTGGCAAAAGCATATGTAGTAATAATTTTTGTATGATGTATGATTTATATTTATATTTTACCTTGTACTAACTACAGGTAAGTACAGACTACTGTACAATGGTCCAGATATATGTAAAACTGTATCATGATTGCCCACGCCTGAGCAGATAGCCAGGTGGTAATACTTATCTTACCTTAAACTTTGGTTGTTTTTCCTGTGTTTGTTCCTGTTTTTTTTTTTTTTGTGTGTAAAATAAGAATGAACCTTTGTTTTTATTATACCCTCTGACTTACCGTTCCCATTGGTCCGCGATCTACATCGACATCGACCTATTTCTCTGCACGTAACACTACTTATACCTACTTACCTTATGTTCTATACTTACCTTGCCTTATTCTTGCCTTTTTTCCTTCGCTACTTCACCTTAGTTTTGTTTTCTCACTCGTTTCTCTCTTCGTATTTTCCCGTTTCCCTCACGGATCCCTTCTTTCATTTTTTCGTACTTTCTGTCTTTTATTTTTTTATGTGCTCATTTTGTATAGTTTTATTATTCTTTATTCTTAATCTATTTAATAATTAAATGAACTGCATTACGGGTAAAACATCACCAAGCGGGGGAAGCCCCAGTATAAAGGTCAAGCCGGTCGGTCAAGGAGAGGTCTTTTATCTTGTGTGGCGACAAACCCTGTGGATTATTAGCTGGCTGACTGGTGCTTCTCGTTGGGTGTGTTGGGTTGCCTCTGTTCCAAGTAAGTGTATGGTGTGTTTGTGTATTGGTTATGTTCAAAAGATTTGTGCGTAATAAATGTATAATTGGATGCTCTTTTTATGTTGCATTCTTAGTCAGCCATTGATGTTATTTTATTGTTCTTTTATTGTGACTACGGGATCACTTTAAAATCACCCGAGAGTCATCCTCAAATACGCCAAACCCACACCTACCAACCCAAAACCTCAAACTCTACGGAGCTTGACTTATCCACTACAAAAACAGTTTATTATCATCATTGTTATTATTATTATCATCACTATCATTATTATCATCATCATCATGTCATTGTTATCATTTTTATTATGCTTATTATTATTATTATTTTTTAATATTTATTTCTTATTATTGTTACCGTTATGATCATCATTATCTTTATGTTTTTTTCTCATTATCATATAATAATCTTTATTTAATTATCCTTTTTATTGCAGCAATAATTATCATTATTATCCTATTATTACAGTCATCATGATCATTATTATTATTATCTTACTTGTACTTTATTTGAAAAAGTGCCACATAACAGAGAGAAATGGAACTTGGGACAGTATTTATAGGTAAAAAAAAATCTTCATGAAGATGCGTAACAGAACTGGGGCAAGCAAAATTTGTAATGTATAATTTATTCATTGTGATTTGGATGTCTTATACACATATGAGATGCACAAAGTATTATTAGACTTTATATTAAACAATCTAAATGAAACACACTAATAGTTTTTATTTGACCCTCTGAACCCCATCTATGGATCTCCTGGGTTCATGGATCCAGGTTAAGAGCCCCTGTGTTAAAAATCGCAATTTTGTTATCCTTTTTTATCAGTGACCGGGCTGAGACATAACTATCTGAATATGTTCGCAGACAACGCATAAATTCGAGTAACAAATAATGATACCTGCCAGTCTCCAAAAAGACATCGAAAACTGGGTAAATGGGCAAAGCGGAGCTGTAGTTAGAATATGGAATCTAATACCAAAAAATGCCATACAGTCAGGCAGGATGATGGCAAAAACAGGCCTCTACACAAGCTATGGGGAAACAGTACCACTAATAGCCAAGAAAATGCTATCGCCGATCGCAAACAGAGGGCTTTCATAATGAACAAAGAAATATAGTAGAGAAAATCACCACGAATGTCATTCATATCAACTTTAGAGCTCGCTGCAGTGGTTAAGAGTTGGTGCTAATGGAAGGACGTGAACTGGAACACTTTCAACGAGTGGACACAAGATGGAACACCAAATTGAAGGGACTTACACTACGGAGAGAGACTGAAAACTGTAAAACTTAGAACACTGGGGGAAAAAAATACCGGGGTGACATATTTTTACTAATCAATTACGTCTCAGAAACGGTGAAGTTAAACGAGGGGTTCTGGTTTGTGAAAGAGAAAAGGAGGTCTAGCAAAAAAAAAAAAAAAAAAAAAAAAAAAAAAAAAAAAAAAAAAATCACAGGCGATGATAAAGATATAAAGAAGTTCGGGTTTTCCGAACAGGACTGTTAGTAAAGAGAACGACATTCCAGAAAACACTGTGCGTGCAAGAAACACGTCCGTTCAAAAAGTTATATGCTAATACATCAGATGGGTCCTTCTAAGTTTTCCGCCAACTTTAAGAATGAAAGTGTAGAACACACAAGCAAAGAAATTCTGTTACATACTAGTCTCTATATAATTTCATTAATTATTTTGTTGTAAATGTCCCAAAAATCAGAAAGTCCTCCCAAAAATGACAATCCGTCCTTTTATTTAATATCTACCCGTTGCGTATGTACATATATTTTTTTTCAGGATAACCACTAATACAAAATATTTACGTTTTTGATATCCATAAAATATTTAGAATAATTCGTTAATAGACCCTTTTTAATTTCAAAGAATTATTGATTTATCTGCAT
Source organism: Penaeus monodon (assembly GCF_015228065.2). Taxonomy (NCBI): domain Eukaryota; kingdom Metazoa; phylum Arthropoda; class Malacostraca; order Decapoda; family Penaeidae; genus Penaeus; species Penaeus monodon. Next base: position 29,014 of record NW_023646118.1, read on the forward strand.
AACGTGTGTTTTTCCTACATTAGTTTATGCCTTTCGTATTCTTTTTTAAAAAAGTTTTACTTTAAAGAAAATAAATAAGCTTTGGGGGACAACTCAATAAATCTAAACCTGCTTTGAACTTACTATTTAGTTTGTATATAAATATCAAGTTCGAATGAATTCTTACTGAGAAAAGGAACAGACTGAGAAAAAGACTGCTGATAATGGGGAATCCCACGAGACATTTTGTTTCCTCTATACAGTCACAACCTACATGAGACGAATACATACTTCCTATAATCTCCCACAAATTTTGCCGCTATAGTGGGGAGAAGCAATAAACAAAAGCATTTCACTATGGTATCTTCTCACATATGGCAGATAGTTTGTCATTAATCGACTTGTAATAAAACAAAATCTAATCGATACATATCATGAGACTGCCCCTGCGTTATATATATATATATATATATATATATATATATATATATATTATATATATATTTATATATTATATAAATATATATATATATATATATAATATATATATAAATATATATAAAAATATATATATATATATATATATATATATATATATATATATATACTATATATACCTTCCGATTTTCATGACTTAGTATTTTCCGTATCCAAAAACTTGGATCGAAACATTTCCCAAAACACTATCTTAATTTTGCTAAGGCTGTATAAACTCCCAAGTGTTTTCATAAATCTTATGGTTAGATTTCGAGACGTGTTTTCATTCTAAAAACATTTTTACACATCAAATTTTACTCAAAATTGGAAAATGAAATAATTGTGTTTACAAAATTTGAACTGCAAAAAAATATTTTTCGAATGTAAACATATCTTTGCATCTAATTAATTTTTATGCGGCTGTTTTCTGTGTGCAAAATTTTTCATGCTTCCCATCATTCATCTGAAGCATAAGTTTTTTATTAAATCGTGGTGTAACGTCGGCCAAAGGATATCCTTTCCTTTCAGATCTAGCGGGACAGATAAAGGAAAGGCGATCTATACGGATACGGGGAAAATTTTTCCCCAGCCTAACATATCTGAGAGAAGGCCTCACATCACGCAATGGCAGGATGCCCTTTTCTTCTCCAGTTATGCCAAGCGGTGTACTTGTAACATAGTACAGTGTACATCATGTTAGCCACCTTCTTAATTCCATGTCATTTCTGAAAAATAATCAGTCTAAAAAAAAATGGCGGGTGTAACCATGTTACCAGTGTAAGGCTTTATATTGAGACTGACAGTTTTCGCTCTTGATATACAAAATACACAGCACGCTTATTTTTTTGGGTATGTATATTTCTTCCTTTTTCTGTTTTATGCACTTATTTATTTATTCCCATTTTTCTTCTTTACAAAAGCTCCCCTAGCATGCAGTAGCACCGGGATCAAGGTTCGCCAGCAACATTCCCCTCATTCATCACTAGTTTCATCTTGCGACCTGTGTCACTGCGTGAGATAGGGTGGCCAGGGTGCCGGGGTTTATTCACTAGATCTAGCGGGAAAGTGTAGCTCCCAGGCCCCATCCTCGTGGAACTGAAACTTTTCCCCGCCGGAACCTCATTCCAATCAGCGGCTTGAGAGCTTTCGTCCAGACAACGGCATCGCCCTCCATCTCCTTTCCGAATCCCTCCCGCGTCCCTGTCGCGGACCACTTACCATATGGCGCCTTTGCCCGACTGGAAAATGAACTCGTGCGGGTTTTTTCAAATCCTCCCTCTGCAGTTTTGAGTGCCATCGCTCGCTCCTCAGGAAAGCATATTAATCAACAAACCCTGTGTCGAACATGCAGTCCATTTCGATGTCGTTGATGGACAGTTTAAGAGCCCATCTAATGTCTTCTGTCGATGTCTTCGGAAGCGATCAGTGCTCAGCACTTGCAGGGCGAGGTCGAGGAAGCTGCGTGTGCCGTCAGGAAGTCGAGGCGAGGAGGTTTGAAGCAACCATGATCAAGAGAATGCGAGTACTAGGTCTGCTCAAGTGCAGGTTATGGCGTCACAGTAGTAGAATTCAAATAGAAAAGGGTGAAACCTATAGAAAATGTTATGTATAAAAGAAATGTAAGGCAGATCAGAGTTTGTGGGATACTTCGATATTATATATTCTGCAAATTTTTAATGTGGGGGCTCTATATGGGTAAAATCCATTACCGAATATTCTTGTGATCCATTTATTGACATATTCTTTAAAGTACTTAGCTTTCGGAAAGTATGTACTTAGGGAATTGGTACTCTCATCTCTACGTACAGGGTACACATTTACCACAAAAAGTGATGAAAATAAGGATATTTCACGAATTATCGATGACACGAAGATTTATTACATTAGACAAACATGCCCAAACCAATGTCATATAAGGGTAAGTCCGATTGCGAAACTTATCCTCGTCTGGGCTGTGCCATAAGGAGAGCCCGGTCTGCCAAATGTCATCAACGGTGGATATTTTACATTAGTACTGAACACCCTAATATCAGCCTCCGGGCTAGTACAGTGGTAACGTGTCGGCCTATCATCCGAGGGGTCGGCGGTTCGCCTGGAGTCGACACAGCCGGGCTTCCTTCGCCCTAAGCTTCGCATTTTCGGACTTAACCTTACCCCAATATCATGGCACTTAACTATGTGAAGAATATACTTTGTGACCTATCGACAAATTAATTTAAAATAGATATGTATTAGAATTTAGATTGCATACGTAAATTAGATCGAATGAAATACAAGGGTTATTTCAGATATTATTTTACTTCACCAATTACATAGTTTTGTTTTTCAGCTTTCTTGGCGAATGTGACAAGTTTCTGTTTAAAATTCTCAAACGAAAATACATCTACATCTCACAAAAAAGTTAACAACATCACGTGGTAACTTACATATTTACAGATTTCTGTACACACTTTGGATACATATTTTTACCTCAGCCTGTAATGATTTGTCTTCGTGGTAACTGATAAACAATTTTCTTCCATTAGAAAAAAATCTGTTGTTGGTGACATTAACCCATTCTCTTTTAACATTGAATCTATCCAGGTCTCCTTTTCAATAATTAACTAAAAAAATATACTGAGGGAACTTCTTGGTAATGAAACCCCTAACATTCTCATGCTTAAATCTCATAGATTACTCCAGGGTCTCTTCAAATGCAAAGTCCCCCATCTTCACCATGTTCATCCATGCCGTTAAGATCTAGTATTGCAAAAAGCATAGAGGACATCATTATTCAGAATTCAGATCTGAACTACCACACGGGTGGGTCCTATTAAATTTGTGTCATTATTTACACTCTGAGCATCATGGCGCCCTCTAAACTCTGCCCAAAAGGGAAAAAAATTTAAACTGTATGCTTAAAGTGTACAGAATGTGCAACGCCCATTTGTCTAATCCAGCAAAAAAAGTGCTCAAGTCCTTTTTGACTGAGTCTGTAGGTCATGATATACTTAACATTAAATCTCTGATTTACCAATGCATATAACACAAACAAAAGTTACAAGATAAAATGAGACAATTTTGAAATGGATAGAGACTACTCTTTTTTACAACCTGTATAGTTGTGGCTGTGGTGGGCATTTCTAGAAGAATTTTACTATGATTTTGTAAATGAATGCCAAATGCAGCTTTTGATCCTTTGATGTCATTCGGCGTCCTAGAATTAAAGAAATCAAACCATGAATCAACCAATGATATAAAATTACTAGTATCCTCCCAAATCTTTACTTTTAAAGAGATTTTTCCGTCCAAAGTACTGCAAATATTTGGCAACTGTGTTTGACATGAGTTGAGCAGCCATTTTTCTCATTCACCTGCATATACCTTTACCATTTAAATGCTTATATGATTTTTTAAATGGGCAGTTTTAAGATCCGATGTGCTCCTCATCATAAGTTTCTCGAACATTGTCATTAGTAATGTTTCCGAATGAACTTTTAAAGAGTGAAACCATGGTCGAGAAAGTTATTTGTTAGGAGCTTAGTAAGTGAGGGGGTATCAGAAAAAACTAAATTTGTCTATCTGGATTAAGTTGGATTTGGGAAGCGGGTGTTATTCATATCAATGCCGAAAATTTTTTCCTTATTTTTAACATTGGTGGGACAAAGATCATTAACTATCGCTGCTTTAATCATTCCAGCATTTTCTAATTTACGACCAGATCAAATATGTTTTTTCGACATATCAGTATCCCGTTGCTGGTTAATCCCCTGATCAGAACACATTGAACTTTTTTTTTTGGGAGAATGCACAGTATCTGAAAGCTATGTCATAAGACCACTTTTGTGATACACAAAGCCTCTCAAACTCTACATAGTATCAGTTTTGTGTTTTAATATGTGTACTATTGATATTAAGAGACCAGGTTCCACATTGACTTGCCTACCCACCGATTAATGGAGGTTATTTGATGGCAAAGGATTCTGTCTCTGTTTCTTAGATGACAGTAAGCATTAGCGCTCAAACTTCTTAAATTTACAGCTCGACTTAGATCTCCGTCTCCCCTCTCTGCTACTTTACTTTGCCTTCAAAAAAGGTCTTAGTTTGAATATCAGAAAAGCGAGCTCTTAATTTATCTTTTACATCAGATGTAAGAATGTCAAAAGCATTTCTGATTTTAGCATGAAGTTTAGAAATCGTTTCTGACATTTTCTTTTTTAATAAAAGTTTATCCCTATCCTACTAACCATAGAAAGCTGCTGGTTTAATGCACATATGGTGTCATACAAGAAAGTACTAAAGTTGCCATTACCAGTGTGTACCATGTCACAAGTATCTGAAATGTTCCTTTTTCTCTGGAAGATGCCTTCCTCTTCAGTGTTTGGATCTCCTCTACTGGTACCCTTTTGGTGCTCTGAAAATGTTTTAACAATTAATTTACAGCTATAACCCTTTATGGATGATGAAGAAAAGGGAGGAAGGGTGCGTGTGTTGGGAAAAGTAGGAAAGAAAGATTATGGGACGAGGAGCTGTAGGCAAATGGATAAAAGATATTTCTTAAGGATTGGTCTGCGTAAGCTTAGAGAAAAAATGAGGGCATATGTTTGCAAGAAGGACTATAATTAAGGGGAAATATTTTAATAGCACTGGGACTAAAATCGCGAACTGTATTAATACCTCTGGCATCAGAAATGCTGTTGTGTGTTGGGAGCCATGCTTCAGAGGTCACTTCCCGCTCTACCCTTGCAGTTGAGACGCGGGGTGTTTTGAAACAAATTGCTTACAAATCTGCAATAGCATTTCACCTGACACAAGGGAACTTCCTCGGGACTACAACCTTGCTTATCGTCCCTGATTATGAATCACAGATAATTACTCACTGCAGACATAAATCCTGCGCACAAACCTTTGGGCATTAGAAGTCCTGGTATGTGTTTGGTACACATGCATCAGGGGTCACATTCTGCTCCACCTTTGCAATTGGGATATAGGGTGCTGCAATATATAGATTAATTACAATACGACATTGCAGTTCACCTTATTTAAATAATGTATGTAATGTATTACCAAAAGTAATTAATGATATGTACGAAAATATACAAGGCCGTGGTGGCCGAGGGGTTAGAGCATCGGACCTAAAGGTAACACCGGCACTCTCCGTGGAAAAGGGAAACTGGGGACCCTACCACGTACTCACCCCAAGATCATCACAACATGAAAACTACAATTAAGTATCATGCTGTGACCACGGCCGCTCAAACATGAGCCAAACCGTAAAAAAAACGAAAGGTATGGCATAATTATATAACATATATCAATTGCATAATAGTCACCTCCTAACTCAATGTTATGACCTTGGATAATAGGCATGCTCACCACCTGATGTATCGCGCCCCTCCTCCTGTCTGGGGTCAAGCCACTTTTTCCCCCTTTCTACTGGGAAATCCACTTTGGCTTTATCAAGAGGGGGCACTATTAATTACGTCAGTGTGAGCTGCTCTCCTGTATCATTACCAAGTCATACTCTTTTATGAACCCACACTTAAAATACTTAATCATAAGAGGGTTACTGATGAAACTAAATTTCATCTTTGAGTAACTGAGAGAAGGGTATATCAACAACTGATAATCTTACACTTCTTGAATATTGAATTATAAATCATTAAACTTGTACAACTAAAACCCTTTAAATTTACACAGATTTTACTTCTCCACTAATTTTTGTAGTTTAACTGTCCTTCTCTTATGTCCCTTTCCTTTTTTGAAACCTTTGTCTGTACAGACTTTCCTCAAATTCCCTTTATTTCTTCACTGTACAGTTCAAAGATTCCTAAGGATGGTATCTGCTTTACTCTGGTCCATCTTCCCCCAAGGCCCTCTCATGAGGCAAACAAAACAGGAAAACAGAAAAAAAAACATTGCTAAAAAGAAAAAAAACAATTGTTTTATTTTAGGAATGATAGAACAATAAAAGATTCAATATAACTGATTTCTTGTGGGAACAAAAACTACTTTTGACAAAAAAAAAAAAAAAAATGGTTTTATATTCATGCCATTATTTAAGATCGGAGTAATTTTATATTTATAAATTATATTATTTTTTATGAAACCCTCCTTTTAGCATATATAGTATTATTCCATTATAAATCCCAACAACACCTTACTCCTTGAATGGGTTTTAAATCCTCAATAACAACGAGAAACATTTGAATGGTATCCAAGTGCCACGTGTCAGCCCTAGCTGTGAAGATATTCATTTACCATGGTTTTTTCCAATTTGTTCTCAATATTACTTTGTTATTGTTCTGTAATCAGATCTAAGGGATTTATAATTTTATTATTGTATTAGTAACATTGAATGTTCTTTCTTACTTCTGGATTTAAAGAAATTTTTCTATCCTCTTTCGGGCATTTACCAGCACTTGTTTTGGTTCTCTCTCTCTCTTTGGTTAGGTTATATATCAGG
>NW_023646119.1:0-7796 GCF_015228065.2 Penaeus monodon
CACCCCAAAACTGATTCGTGGGGGGGCGGCCCCCCGGGTTCCATTCCCCCAAAAACCCCCCTTTCGGGAAGGAGGGGGCAGCCACCCCCCCCACCTCCCCCAAGGGTCCGCCTTCCCCCCAAAATTTTCCCCCCCCAAAAAATGGGGGCCCCAGGGGAAGGGAAAAAACCGGCCCCCCCCCCCCCCCCCCCCCCCCCAAAAAAAAAACCCCCCCCCCTTTGCCCCCCGGGCCCAAGGACCGGGGGTAGGCCACCCCCCCCCCAGCACCCTTTGAGGTTGCCGGGGTCATTCGGGGGGGGAACGGAAACCCCCCCCCCCCCCGCCCCATTAAGGGTGGCAGGGGGGCAAGTTGGGGCCGAGCTTTCCCACGCCGGGGGGGGAAAACCCGCCCCGGGGCCTCCTCTGTCCAATCCCCCACAGATTTTGCCGGGCCCCAAAGGTCCCCAAAAAAAAAGGGGGGGAGGGACCACCCCTCCCCAGATCTTAAGAGGGAAGGGGGTTCCTGGGGGGAGATTTTGCGGAACCTCCCCCGAGGGGCTTACCAGGGTGGAGGCAAGGAAAGGATCAACCCTTAACACACTGGGCTACCCCACCTCGCTTCCTCCCTCCGGAACCCCCCCCAAAATTTATAAATAATTATATGTAAAAACTAAAATTTAATATATTATAAAATTTAAAGGGGTTTTTTTTTAATGGGGGGGTCGGGGGGAGGTGGCCTTCCATCCTCCCCCCCCCAAATACCTCTTGGCCCAACCCTTATAAATAAAATTATTTGTTCCCTAAAATAAACCTTTCCCCCTAAAATTTGGGGTATAAAATAAGAATTTTATTTTGGGGGGAAAAAATATTTAATAAAAATTAATAATTAATTTTTAAATTTGGGGCTTTTGGGGGGGCCCAAATGGGGGCAGGAGTGAACCCGAGGGTTAAAACCTAGGGTGTTTTGGCCTTGGGCATGGCCTTCCGGAGCTTACCCTGCTATCCGGGAAAAGAAGCTCGGGGGTTTTGGGTCTCCCTCTCAGATGAGGCCCTGGGCCACATGTTGGGTGGTTCACCACTACTGTGGGGCCCGCGCCAGGCCCATCCGGGGGTTTAGCCAAGCCATCCCCGTCGACCACCCTGCTGCAACCCGGTTATGGGCGGCTTGGGAGGTTTTGGCTTCTTTCCTTTGCTTATCCTCCAATGGAAAAAACCGGGAAAAAGGGGTTCTCCCCAAAAACCCATCGTGGCGCTTTTCCCCCCGGGGGAAAGCATTTTTTGGGGTGCTTAAGGGCGGTATCCGGCGGCCGGCGGCTACGAATGCTGGGGGCCCCCGGCCGGGACGACCCCACAGCTGCCCCCCTTTGGGCTTTGCGGCCCAAAAAATGGCCTTGCCCGGTACCACCCCAACTCGCTCGTGGACTTGGAACATCGGTTTGGAAAGGAACGCCCCCTTTTTCTTTTAGCACGGATGGAGGTCCCCCAAATGAGGACCGGAGTCTAGTTGTGGACCCCCAACTTTTTGGGGCACCCGGGGGTCCCCAAAAACCCCCCGGGTTCCATGGCCACCCAGTGTTTCAGCCTGGGGAGGAGGTGCCCGGGGTTGAGGCGTTCTGCCTTTAAAACGGAAAAACCCACCTGGGCCCTTTCCTTGGATCCTTCAACGGTAAACCAAAGCGTAAAAAGAAGGGTACGCCAAACAAGGCAGAACCATCCCCGGAGACTTTTGGGCCTTTTCGGTCCAAAGCTGGTAATGGGAAACAAGTTTTCGAGTTTCCTGTGCTGGGCTGGGGAAGCTAAAAGGGGACGGGAAATTTTCCCTCGGATTTGCTAAGGGTGAAGGATTCTTGGAAAAAGCCTTTTCCCCTCCACCGCCCTGGAAAACAAACCCCTAAGTCCCAAGATGCGCACCCGTCAGGGATGGGGGGATCCTCCAGATCAGTTGGGGTTCTGACGTTGGGTTTGGTATTTTAAATTGTCCAGGGGCCCTCAAAAATTTTATTTGGACCCGGAGAAGTGCCTGTGCCGCCCCACCATCCGAGGATTCCCCAACAGAAGTTGGCGGGACCAAAGGGGGTTTGGGAAAAGCTTCAGGCGTAACCCTCAACGAAAAGGCTGGGAGTCCATGGCTGGGGGCCCGAAACAGTCCCTGCCTTTTGGCCCGGGACCATTCCCCGACCTGCTGGGGGCGGGGCCCACCCCTCTCGGAAAGGGGGGAAAGGGGACGAGGGACTGTACAACTCCCGTGGCATTACACTGCTCACTACCAGGCAAGGTTCTCGCCACATTCTTCAAAAGGGACCCCAAACCACCTACTGGGGACCAGAGACCGGGCCCGTTGGATTACTCCTGGCAAGCCCAAAATAGACATATACTAACGCTTCGAGAAATTTGGGGGAAACCCGTCGTGAGTTTGGTCGGGGGTTGCTTCAGCCACATCGACCTCAAAAGGGCTTTGACTCGGTCTCGGGAATCGCTATGGGAGATCCAGGCTAGGGGAATTTTCCGACACAATTTTTGGGCCTGATAGCAGCCTCTATACTGGTACTGAAATTTCTGTAAAGTGTGGGGGGGGTATGCAAACTTCTTCCCGTTAATTCAGGTGGGCAGGCTGTGTCCTTGCCCCCACACTTTTAAACACTTTTGGGGACTGGATAATGGGCAGAGCACTACCAAAGTCATGCGGAGAAACCCTAGAATTTTTAAGGTTCGGCCCTTACTTCCCCGACGTGTTGCCATCCTATCTGAGCCTTGGAGTCCTTGTGGCGGCCTTGACTTTAGCAATGGGGCGAAGCCCCTAGGCCTAAGGTCTCCTCCCAAAGACTAAGATTCAGGTTTTTGGGGGGCCCTGTTGGGGGAAACACGTTCATCATCCTTGCTTGCGGGAGGACGTTGAAGTCCAGAAAAAGTTTTCATCCCCTTTGGAGCGTAGTCCATATCTCGGGGTTTTGTAAACCCGGGAAAGTCAGTAACTTGGTCTGGCAACAGGGCTTAAAACCCCGATCAAAGACTTTTGGAGTTTTTGGACCTAGCAAGGCCCAAAGCTGCGTGTCTTCAAGGCCCTGATCTTCCTTTTTGCCTATGGAAGCGAAACCTGAACGAATCGTCCCTTTGGGTCTCGCCTTATGCCTTTTGTAACAAGTCCCTTTCGCCGGGTCTGGAGTACAGTTGGCAGGACCACCTGTCCAAAAACGTTGCACCGTGAGACGGGGAGGGACCCGTTTTCTTGCATAATCCCGGGGTCGCCAAATCAAGGGCTTATGGCCCCTAGCTGCCTCCCTATGGACGCCCTGCCCCTCAGGTTGTCTCTCTGCAGACAAAACCCGGGTGGAGGAACCTGTGGGACGACCCAGGGGATCATGCTTTGGGCACTCGACGAACCTTCGCGAGGAATTAAGATGGGCCTGTGCCCGCCTCGAGACTCGCCCGAGGGGTCCTCGGGCTGGAAGCGAAGGGGGGATGCGGCCTGCGCCCCCCTCGGGGGTTAGCCCCTTGATGATGATGATGATGATATATTTGTATATATAATATATTATGCTAAATATATATTTATATATATATATATATAATTATAATTTTATATATATTTATTTATATCATATTTATCTAATATAAATTTTATATATAATATATTTATATATATATTATATATATATTATATAATATATATATATATATATATTTTATATATATATATATATATATATGTATATTTATAACACCCACACCACACAAAAATGATGATAGATGATAAATAGTTATAGATAGATATGAAGATATTAATATTATAAAATATAATATATATAAAATATATATATATTTTATATATATAATATTTTATATATATATATATGTATATATATTTAAAAATTATATTATTATATAATATATATATTTTTTTATTTATTTATATATATTATTTTCTTTATATATATTTTTATTATATAAAATTAAATATATTTTAAAAAACAAATTATAAATTTTTAAATACATATATTATTAAAATATATATTATATATATTATAATATATTATATATATAATATATATATAATATAATATATATATATATAATATCTTATAATTATAATCTACATAAATTTATATATATATATCATTATAATATTATATTAATATTACTTAAAATTTTAAAAATATAAAAATATATATTTTTATTTTTATATATATAAAAATATATATTTTAACTATATATATATATATTAAGAATTTATTTATTATATATATCTATATATTTTTCTTTATATATTTATAATTATATTATATTTAAAATATATATATTATTTTTATATAAAATTAAATTCTTTTTTTTATTATTATATATATATTATATTTTTTATATATAAATATATATTTAAAAAATTATATTATATTATATTATAATTTATATATCTATAATTTAATTTTTAATAATTATAATTTTAATAATAATTTAAAAATTTATTATAAATATATTCAATTATATTATTTAAAATATATTTTATCATAAAATTATATAATATATATTTTAATATAAATTTTAAATATATAATTATATTTTGTTTTTAAAAAATAAAGAAAAAATATAATAGATAATAATAATAATAATAATAATTATAATAATTTAAATAATAATAATTATATTATTATTAAAAATATTATAAAATTATATGATATAAAATATTATTATTTCTATAATAATATTTTATATAAATTTTTATATTATATTATAATATAATATAATATCAATCTATATATATATATAAAAATATATATATATATATTTTATTTTATTATCATTTTTTATATATTCATAACTATATATTTAAAAATAATATATATTTATATTTTAAATTTTAATATATATATTTTTTATATTTATATATTCTTTTTTTATATATATTATATTTATATATTATATATTATTTTATTTTTTTATATTATATTATATTTATTTATTTATTATTTTCTTTTTTATATTTTTATATATATTTATATATTATTTTTTATATTATATTTAAAATTTTTTTTTTTCCTTTTTTTTTTTTTTTTTTTTTTTTATATTTAAATTTTTTTTTTTATTTTAATTTTTTTTTATATTTTTTTTTATTTTTTTTTTTTTTTTCTATCTTTTTTTTTTTTTTTTTGGGTTTTCCCAAAAATTTCAAAAATTTTTGTTTTTTTTTTTTTTAAAAATTTTTTTTTTAAATTTTTTTTTTTTTTCTTTTTTTTTTTTTTTTATTTTTTTTTAAAAAAAATAATAAAAAAATTTAAATATTATAGACTTTTTTTTTTTTTTTTTAAAATTTTTTTTCAAAAAAAATTTTATTATATTTTATTATTAATATAATAATTAAATTAAAATAAAATTTAATTTAAAAAAGAGTTTTTTTTATTTTTTTGTTATATATTCTTTAAAAAATTTAAATTTTAATAAAAACCCCCTTGTTTCCCAATCTTTAAATAATTTTTTTAATTTTATATTAAATTTTTTTTAAAAAAATAAAAAATTTAAAAAAATTAAAAAAAATCCCCCCCTTTTTTTTTTGGGGAATATTTCCTAAGTTTTATTTTTTTTTTTTTTCCCTTTTTTTCAAAAATTTAATACTTTTCCTTTATTTCATTACTTTTTAAAAAATTTTGGAAAGCTTATATATAAAATTTAAAAATAAAAAAAATTTTTTGGGGAAAAAAATTTGAAAAGTATGGGTAAAAAAAAAAATTTTTTTAAAAAAATTTTTTTATTTTTGGGAAAATATTTAAAAAAATTACTTTTGCCGGCCCCGGGGGCCCGGGGGGCCCCAAAAAAAAACCAAAAAAAAAAAAAAAAAAAAAAAAAAAAAAAAGGGGCCCACAAAAAACAAACCCAACACCCCCCCCCCCCAAAAAACACAACAAAAAAAAAAAAAAAAAAAATTTTTCGATTTTTTTGGTTTTTTTTTTTTTTAACCTTTTTTTATCATATAGGGACATAATTCCTGTTATTACATTTTATCATGATTAAAAAATGATGATGAAGGCAAAAATAAAAAGGTAGCAACGAAATCTACTGGAAAGAAACGCGCAAAAAATGCAAGTCACGCTGTCTCTTATCCCTCTAAACCCCTTCAAAACCCATCTGTTCCCCTGAGACTCAAACCCCATTTCCTTTTATTTTCCCGGAAAGCTCTTTTTGTCAATAATTTGGCGATGTCTTATCATTTTAGGGGGATTAATGAAAATTATAAAAGAAAAAATAAAAGTCGACGGTGTGTAAAGCAAATTGACAAAATATCCCCGGAAGCAGCCTTTTTGTTTTTTGGGGTTTTTATAAAATTTATCTTATAGTTAAAAGTTTTATCAATATTTTCATTTCTACTTATCAATGATGCTAAAATCAAAAACTTTCAATCTAATTTTCTAGTTATGCTGAGTTTCATCATTATTGTGTTATCGCTTCATCATCATCTCATTTTAAACACTTTCGCCTTAAACCCAAAAGAGCCCCCGGTGTGTTGGTGCGGCTCATATTAATTACTAATTTTTTTATTTACTGTGACTCGGATAACAGTTTTTTTTTTAAAAGTTAGCATAAAAAGTTAATGGGAAGAAAAAAAGGCAAATTTATCAATATTTCATCGGTAAAAAAAATTTTAATGGGGAACGTATGTTGCCAATGTAAGATAATCCTGTTTTCTGTTTTTTGTGGGTCCCCTTTTCTGTCATTGCGCTCCTTTTTTTATTGTGCATTAACTTTCCTTTTGGAAGCAAAAAATATATATAATATATATATATATATAAAATTTTATATTTAATATGTACGTATGTAATAATATTTATATAAAATATATTTACTCATGCGCGCGCGCCCCCCCCCAAAACCCCCAACACCACACACACACACACCACACACCACAACCCAAAAAACCCCACACCCCAATACTCGTATATTATACGTTGTGTGTGTTTACAAAAAATATATATATATATTTTTATATATATATATATATATAATATAAACACATTATATGTTAAATGTACCACACACACACACCCCACACACACACAACCCCACACACAAACATATTATATCATATATAATACATATATATCCATATATAATTTATATATATATTTAAAATATATTTATATATATATTTATATATATATTAAAAAAATATACATATTATTATATTTTTATAAAATTTTATATATGTATAAAAAAATAATATTTTTATATATATATTATATATAATAATAATATATTAATATATCTATATATAATATAACATAAACCCCACATACCTCACCATTTTCACTAAACAAACAAAACGACCACGTGTAAATATAGTCACATACATGCACCTCACGTTCGGAAAATTTAAAATTTTTGTTTTTGTTTTTTTTTTTTTTTTTGCGGCAAAAGCTAAAACTATGGAAGGCCCACCAAAGCCCAAAGTGATCACTCTGAAGGATTGGACTACAATGACATCCTACTAGCTGAAAAAATAAAAATTTTATTACAAAAAAATTTTAAAAATGCAAGAAATTTTTGAATAAAGATATTACACAAATCTGTACAGAGAAAAAGAACTGGACATTTATCGAAAAGGAATTGGCTATAAAACCAAACTTTTAAAAATATGAATAAACAGAGAGGGGGAGGAACAGGGCTCAGCAAAAATTTAAATATCACACAGATGCCATCTCCAAATTTGCATATCAGTCTTCAACCGTGTATGGGATCCGGAAAACTCAGGCAGACAAAATGCAATCCCCAGTCACGCATTGCAGTGGTCATCTGACGCTTCCTCTTCGCAGTTTGCGTTTGCACCACGGCAT
>NW_023646120.1:0-7796 GCF_015228065.2 Penaeus monodon
TTTAAATTTTTAATAAAAATATAATATTTTTAAAATTAAAAAATCTATGTTATAATATTTTAATATATTATTTTATTTTTATTATATTTTGTGTATAAATTGTCAATAATTATTATTTATAATAAAATAATAATAATATATTAGATAATAATAATAATAATTATTAATGTTATAATTGTTATTATTATTTATTAGTATTATTATTATTATTATTGATGTATATAATTAAAAATATTATTATAAATAATATATTACTAGTTAAGCATAATATAATTTGAATAATATTATTATAAAATGATTAAATTGTTATATATGTATATAATTAATTATATGATATAGATGATAAAGATATAATATAAGAGATATATGCAATAATAATATAAAATGAATAATGATGATAATAATTGCAATGTGATAAGAAATATAAAATGATATAATCATGATAAGGAAAAGGATAATTAGATATGACTTTGAAATAAAGGAATGTGTATATATATAAATTGGTAATGAAAAAATTCCAAAAGTAAAGGAATAATTACGATAAATTACCATAAGAGAATGATAAATGAGTATTTCGAAATTTTTTGGTATTTGGAATTTTAGTTATATTATTATTATTATTATTATTTATTAATTATAATTATGATATTGAAAATTATTAATATTTATAACTTTAATATATTATAAATTATTAATTATTAGTATTATTAATATTTTATTATATTATTATAATTTTATTATTATATTATATATTTAATATAGTATAATTGCAAAAAATTATTTAATATATTAATAATAACAAATATAATAATATGTATATAAATAATATATAATGTTATTATTTTATTAGTATTTATTTATTATTGTATATTATTATATTGCTAAAATATATTAAAATAATTATTATAATAATAATTACTAATAATGATATAATTGAATAATATATAAAATTATATAAATCGTTATATTTAATATTTGATAAATTATATATATTGTAATATTAGCATTATGTAAAGATATATATATAATATAAATAGATAAGAAAAATTGCAAATAAATGGAAAATGCAATAATGATAGAATTTGTGAATATAATAAAATGATGTTAATGATGATGATAACGATAATTGATGATATCATGATAAGATGATGATAATACGAGGAAATTGTGTCCATTATAGAATAATAAAAAGGTATAAGAAAAACATTGCCCAAAAGTCGAAAAAGCGGCAAAAATCCTGCGAAAATATAGCCTTTTAAGAGTATACTCAAATGACGTTTTTTTCGATTTCTTTGTGATTTTCGGCAATTATTAGTGGTATAATGATAATAATTACCAGAATTGTATTATCTACATAATGTGATAAAAGTGAGAATAAAGAGAATTTTGATAACAGTTGAATATTATTAAATTATTATTATTATTATTATTTATTATTATTATTATTATTATTATTATTATTAGTCTTACTATTATCTTAATTATTAGTATAATTGGGCCAAAAAATCTATTATATCTGTAATAATAACAATAATAATAATAAGTATAATATAATATGATAATGCTAGGGTTATAAATGTTATGTATTATTATTGTTATTATTATCATTATTATTATTTGTCCTGGTAGTTAATTGCAAAAATAATTATTATAACAGTATAATTCGTAATACGATACTAATTAAGACATAAGATATAATATTATTACTAAAATCGTTATTATTGTTATTATATTTTTATTACTATTATTTTGTTGTGGTTTATTATATTCTTGCAAAAATATAATACTTAAACCATAATTGCAATAATAATGGATAACAATTGCAATAATGATGATAATAATTGCAATAATGATATATGATGATGATAATGGATGTAATGATGATAATGTGTGGATAACGATAATAATGATGATAATCATGATACCGTGATGATAAAGAGGAATTGTGTCCATATAATAATATAAAAAGGTATAAGAAAAACATTTCAAAATCGAAAAAGCGGCAAAATATCTAGCGAAATATACCTTTTGAGAGTATACTCCAAAATGACGTTTTTTCGATTTCTTTGTGATTTCGGCAATTATTAGTGTATAATGATAATATTACCAGAATTTGTTTAATCATAACAATAATGATGATAAAGTGAGAATAAAGAGATTTTTGATAACATTTTGAATATTATTAAAATTCTTATTATTATTATTATTATTTATTATTATTTTATTAATTATATTTAATTATTATTATTAATTATTATTACTATTATCTTAATTATTAGTATAAATTGCCAAAAAATCTATTATATCTGTACTAATACAATACTAATATATATAAGTATATAATAATAATGCTATGGTTATAATATTGTTTATTAAGTAATTATTATTGTTTTATTATTATCATTATTATTATTTGTACTGGTAGTATAATTGCAAAGATAATTATTATAACAGTACTAATTACAGTAATAACGATACTAATTAGATAATGATATAATAATTATTATAAAATCGTTATTATTGTTTATTGTATTATTGTTATTTAACTATTATTATTGTGTGGTTATTATTATTTTGCAAAAATATATACTATAACTCCAATAATTGGCAATAATAAATGATAACAATTGCAATAATGATGATAATAATTGCAATAATGATGATAATGATGATGATAATGATTGAGAATGATGATAAGATGATGATAACGAGAATAATGATGATAAATCATGATACGATTGATGATAATAAGAGGAATTGTTTCCATATATAATATAAAAAAAGGGTATAAGAAAACATTCCCAAAAGTCGAAAAAGCGTGTCAAAACTAGCGTTAATATATGTCTTTTGAGAGTTACTCAAAATGACGTTTTTTTTCGATTCTTTGGTGATTTCGGCAATTATTAGGGTAATAATTATTATAAATTACCAGAATTGTTATTAATCATAACAATAATGAATGAGAAAAGTGAGAAAAATTTTTAAAGAGATTTTGATAAACTTTGAATTTATTAAATTATTATTATTATTCTTATTATTATTATTATTATTATTATTTATTATTATTAATTATTATTATTATTATTATTACTATTAGCTTAATATTATATAATTGCCAAAAATCTTATTATATCTGTATTAATAACAAGAATAATAATAAGTATAAGTATAATAATAATAATGCTAGTGGTTATAATATTTGTTATTAGTATTATTATTTGTTATTATTGATCATTATTATTATTTTGTACTGGTAGTATCATTGCAAAAATAATTATTATAACGTAATTAAGTACCGTAATACGATACTACTTAAGATAAGATAATAAATATTTATTTATAAAATCGTTATTATTGTTATTATGATTGTTATTCGATTATTATTGTTGTGGTTATTAGTAGTATTGGCAAAAATTATCGATAACCTCCAATATTGCAATAATTAATGATAACAATGCAATGAATATGATAATCATTGCAATAATGATGATATGGATGTGATAATGGATGATATGATGCATAATGATGATGATAACGATAATAATGTGATAATCATGATAACATGATGATATAAGAGGAATTGTGTCCTATATAAATATAAAAAGGTATAAGAAAAACATTCCAAACGTCGAAAAATAGCGGCAAAAAGTCTAGCGAAATATAGCCTTTTGAGAGTATCTCCAAAATGACGTTTTTTTCGATTTCTTTGGTGATTTCGGCAATTATTAGGGTAATAATGAAATAATTTTACCAGATTGTATTATCATAACATATGAATGATAAAAGTGAGAATAAAGAAATTTGTGATAACATTTGAATATTATTAAATTATTATTATTATTATTATTATTATTATTATTATTATTATTATTATTATTATTATTAGTATTATTATTCTACTTCTTAATTATTATATATTTCCAAAAAATCTATTATAATCTGTAATAATAACAAAAATAATAATAAGTATAAGTATAATAATAATAATGCTAGTGGTTATATAGTGTTATTAAGTATTATTATTGTTATTATTATCATTATTTTATTTGTACTGGTAGTATAATTGCAAAAATTATTAATAACAGTAATAATTACAGTAATAACGATATAATTAAGATAATGATATAAATAATTATTATAAATCGTTATTATTGTTATTATTATTGTTTATTACTATTATTTATTGTGTGTGGTTATAGTATTATTGCAAAATAATATACTATAACTCCAATAATGGCAATACTATGATACCAATTGCATATAATGTGATAATAAATTGCAATAATGATGATAATGATGATGATTAATGATGAGAATGATGATAAGATGATGATCACGATAATAATGATGATAATGCATGATAACGATGATGATATAAGAGGAATTGTGTCCTATATAATATAAAAAAGGTATAGAAAAACATTCCCAAAAGTCGAAAGGCGGCCAAATCTAGCGAAATATGCCTTTTGAGAGTAATACTCCAAAATGACGTTTTTTTCGATTTCTTTGGTGATTTCGGCATTATTTAGGGGGGTAATAATGGATAATTTACCAGAATTGTATTTATCATAACAATAATGAATGAGAAAAGTGAGAATAAAAGAATTTTGATAACATTTGAATATTATTAAAATTATTATTATTAATTATTATTATTATTATTTTATTTATTATTATATTATTATATTATTACTTATTATCCTTATTAATTAGTATCATTGCCAAAAAATCTTATTATTCTGTTATCATACCAATAAATAATATAAGTATATAAGTATAATACTAATAATGCTAGTGGTGTTTTTTATAATATTGTTATTAGTATTATTATTGTGATTATTATCATTATTATTATTTGTACTGGTAGTAAAAATTGCAAATAATTATTATACCAGTAATATATTACAGTATAACGATACTAATTGAGATAATGATATAAATAATTTTATAAAATCGTTATTATTGTTATGTAATTATTGTTATTACTATTCTTATTGTTGTGGTTTCTTAGTAATTATTGCAAAAATATATACTATACTCCATAATTGCAATATATGATAACAATTGCATTAATGATGATAATAATTGCAATAATGATGCTACTGATGATGATAAATGAATGATAATGATGATAATGATGATGATAACGATAATAATGATGATAATCATGATAGACGATGATGATAGAAACAGAGGAAGTGTGTCCTATACTAATATAAAAAAGGTATAAAAAACATTCCAAAAGTCGAAAAAGCGGCAAAATCAGCGAAATATAGCCTTTTGAGAGTATACTCCAAAATGACGTTTTTTTTCGATTTCTTTTGGTGATTTCGGCAATTATTAGGTAATTAATGATAATAAGACCAGAATTGTATTAATCATAACATAATGATGATAAAGTGAGAATAAAGAGAATTTTTGATAACATTTGAATATTATTAAAAATTATGATTATTATTATTATTATTATTATATATTATTATTATGATTATTATTATTATTATTATTATTATTACTATTATCTTAATTATTATATAATATTGCCAAAAATCTATTATATCTGTAATATTAACCATAAAATAATCATTATAAAGTATACTAATTAATAAGCTAGTGGTTATAATATTGGTTTATTAGTATTATTTATTGTTATTATTATCATTATTATTATTTGTAACTGGTAGTAATAATTGCAAATATTATTTAACAGTAATAATTACAGTATACGATACTAATTAAGATAATTTATAATAATTATATAAAATCGTTCTTATTGTTATTATTGTGTTTTACTATTATTATTGTTGTGGTTTATTAGTATTATTGCAAAAATATATACTATAACTCCAATAATTTGTCAATAATATGATACAATTGCATAATGATGATAATAATTGCAATAATGATGATAATGATGATGATAATGATGGATAATGAGGATATGAATGATGATGAACGATAATAATGATTATAATCATATAACGATGATTGATAATAAGAGGAATTGTGTCCATATATAATATAAAAAGGTATAAGAAAACATTCCCAAAAGTCCGAAAAAGCGGCAAATCTAGCGAAATATAGCCTTTTGAGAGTATACTCCAAAATGCGTTTTTTCGATTCTTTGGTGATTTCCGGCAATTATAGGGTAATAAAATGATAATATTAACAGAATGGTGTATTAATCAATAACATAATGATGATAAAATTGATAAATAAAGAGACTTTTTGTAACATTTGAATATTATTAAAATTATTATTATTATTATTATTATTCTTATTATTATTATTATTATTTTATTATTATTATTATTATACTATGATCTTAATTATTATAATAAATTGCCAAAAAATCTATTATATCTGTTATAATACAATAATAATAATAAGTATAATAGAATAAAATAATGCTAGTGGTATATAATATTGTTCTAGTATTATTAATTGTTATTATTATTCATTTTATTATTTTTGTACTGGTAGTATAATTGCAAAAAATATTATTATAACAGTTATAATTACAGTAATAAACGATACAATTAGATAATGATACAATAATTTATTATAAATCGTTATTATTGTTATTATTCTTGTTTATTACTATTTTTTGTTGTGGTTATTAGTATTATTTGCAAAATTATACGTATAACTCCAATAATTGCATAATAATGATAACAATGGCAATAATATGATATAATTGTCCTAATATGATATGATGATGATATGATGATAATGATGATAATGAATGATGATAACGATAATAATGGATGATATCATGATAACGAGATGATAATAAGAGGAATTGTGTCCATATACTAAATATAAAAAAGGTATAAGACAACATTCCAAAAGTCGAAAAGCGGCAAATCTAGCGAAATAGCCTTTTGAAGAGTATACTACCAAATGACGTTTTTTTCGATTTCTTTGGTGATTTCGGCATTATTAGGGTATAATGATAATATTACCAGACTTGTATTAATCATAACAATAATGATGATAAAAGTGAGAATAAGAGAATTTGATAACATTTAATATTATTAAATATTATTATTATTATTATATTATTATTATTATTATTATTTATTTATTATTATTATTTTATTATTACTATTATCTTAATTATTAGTATATTGCCAAAAAATCTATTATATCTTAATAATAACAATATAATAATAAGTATAAGTAATAATAATAATGCTAGTGTTATAATATTGTTATTAGTATTATTATTGTTATTATTATCATTATTATTAATTTGTACTGAGTAATAATTGCAAAAATTATTATTATAACAGTAATAATACAGTAATAACGATACTAATTAAGATAATGATATAAATATTATTATAAATCGTTATTATTGTTATTTTTATTGTTATTACTATTATTATTGTTTTTGGTTATTAGTATTATTGCAAAAAATATACTATAACTCCATATTGCAATATAATGAAAATTGCAATATTGATAATAATTGAATGGAGATAATGATATGAAATGAGATAATATGATGATAACGAAAAAAGAATATCAGAAACGATGAGATAAAGAGGAATTGTGTCCATATATAAAAAAAAAGGTAAGAAAATTCCCAAATCAAAAGCGGAAAATACGAAATTTGGGCCCCTAATTTTTACCGGTTTTATTAAATGCAAAAGATAAAAAAAGAATTTTAACTTTGTTTTTTTTTTTTTTGAGTACGAAAAAAATAATAACTTTTAAAGATAAAAAAAAATCAAAAAAAAAAAAAAATTTTTTTAAAATTATTAACGATTGAAAAAAAAAAAAGTTTTTTA
>NW_023646121.1:0-7795 GCF_015228065.2 Penaeus monodon
ACACCTTTCCCTCCGCGAAAACACAATTTTCATTTTCATTTAGAAAGCGCATCATTCTTAACTTAACAGGACATATTATAAGCGCTTTATAAACATAGTAACAGAACAGTACCAGTAAGTCATTAATTAAAGGTTCTTGCTGCCAAAACACTTCTATTAAACGTGTTCTTCTTACAGTTTTGCAGTTCTCATTGACAGGACCAAATAGAAGAGCTATAAATAGAAATCTTTTCAGCCAAAAAAAAAAAAACAAATTGACTATGCTCCACAACAAATGATATTCCTAGTAGTAATGACAAAAGCAACTGCAAGTATTTGTGTAAAGCTGATAAGGCATCTAAACCTCTACTGAGTTCAGATATTATGGGAACTTCAGGGCTGGGATGAAAAAAAGTTTTTAAATATTCTATGGTTGGTATGTCAGCTTTAAAGAAAGGAAAAAAAAAAGAAAAGAAAAAATCCTGCCCTATTAAGGATCTGTTCACACTAATTTTTCTGGTTTATGATGTTTTGATGTTAATGACTGTACTTAAATCTGGGAAAAATTCCTTGCTTATGACTAGAAGCAGAAGTGATACTTATTTAGGGTGACTTAAATCAAAACAAAACCTGATACACTTAAAAGATGAAGCAAGGGGTTTGGATGTGCACCAATTTATGAAGTCTGAAGCCTGAACTTAAAAAACTAACATATCAAGTGCTGCTCTAATTCAACCTAAACAAAAAAAATAATCTACACAACTAAGAATCACTTTTTCTTAATTTTAGTCAAGCAAGGAAAAACTTAACCATGGGAAGAATTTCCTGACAGCAAAAACATCATGGACTGGGAAAAAAAAAACTTTGGTTTAAAGTAAAAGTATAGTTACTTTTTCTTCAGTGTTGGCATTTCTTGTTGTGTTCCTTGTTTTTAATGCCACTTTTTACTAATCAAAACGGTAAAAGCAGAGAACCAAAGTCAAGGGCAAAATACAAATAGAGGTCACAAGCTTAAGGAAATGGACTAAGTTTTGTCTCAAATGTTTACGACATGACATGAAATGTTACCACAATGACATTGCAGTACTCATTGCACTGTGTGACTAAATATACAATATCTCTCTATGGGAGGCAAGCTCTTGTACACAACCATCCTAAGATTACATGAGTGTAGGAGGGGAGGGCAGGAGAGGGTGGATAAGTTCTCCTCCCTCCCCCCCTACCACCACTCCACCCCAACAGTGGCACCAGATAACCAGCAATCGCACACTAAGTCTGCAGGAGGCATTCATAACATTTCTTGTAGGTAATCAATTTGTTAAGTAGGGAAATTGAGCCTTAGCCACAGATAAAAGCCTAAAGCTCAGTATCCCCTAATACCCACTGTTTTGCCATACAGGTTTCACTTAATTTTTGGGACATGGTAAATCTCTCTTTTTTTCTTTCCGTATAAAAGAATTCTAATCTCTTAGGATATTTGCTTAATGAAATAGAATAAGATTATAAAAAGATAAAAAAATACGGAGGAGGAAGACAGAATATACGGCGAGATCGGCAGTTGTGAGATTAAAAAATTGCTCGCTATAATAATTCTCGCAACATAAAAATATTAGATTTAAGAAGCCCCTAGAGAGGCTTTACAAAAGGCTCCAGAAAATACAGATCCAAGCCGTGTGTGTGTTATATTATATATATATATATAAAAAGCAAATATATATATATATATATATAAAATCGATAATGTGTATCAATATTTCCGATAGTCATATCACTGTGATGTATAAGGGTTTTTCATGAAAGTGCAGAGGAAGATTACATCAACCAGCATGACAGTAAAGGCTGAAATTCCTAGTAACCCATTGCAGGACTTCTAGCTTTATAGCAAATATGTTTGCTGCTTTTACACCAGCTGCTTATGTGACATAAAATGTGCACATATGAGGAGGTCTTAAGAATTCTTGCAAACTGTGACTCCCTTGTTCCTCAATGTTCTAGTGGGCATTTGTTTTTCAAGAATATTTTTATTTCCCAAATCTTTCACATGTGGGACATAATCAATTTGGTGCATCTACCCAAAAGTACAGAGGAAAAAAAAATGAGACCAATTGACAAATAATGCCAAACATCAGCTTGCATCTTCAGCAGTACAAGTAGGGTTGATATTATTTCCTCCTGCTGGATCACTTGCTGGGAATTTTTTATTCTTGCTTTGGCTGCTGGACGTGTCCAGGCCCATCTTCGCTAGTGCTCGCAGAGGCTGTCAAGCCAAAGCCTGTTAAAAAAAAAAAACCAGTCTAAAACAGCTATTCCACAAAAGATTTCAAGGTCTACATAAAGACACCATGGGTACCATTTTTTCAGTTTTCTATGTACTGAATTTTTGATAATAATAAAAACATAGTATCTGATATATCCACTTTTTTTTCCAGATCTTAAAAAACAATATGAATTAAAATAAAATAATTTTTTCCTATCAGAATAGAGCCCAGCTTGGCTTTCTCTAACAGTGCTAATGTTAGAAATATAAAATTGCAGTGATGCATACGAATTCCATTTCCTTACCTTCTTGTATTATTTACAGAGACAACCAATCATAAATGATATTCTTTTCTCTTAGTTCATTTTTTACTGTTTTTACTGCATCCCACCTCATCATACATTCAAAAAACTCAACCTTTGTGCCATATGAGTCACTATGGCATAATAAAATGACAATCCAAATTTAAGACTGACCTGATCATGTGGGAATCATCATAAGTAGGGCCCTGCCCCACCATGAGATACATGAGGGGGGCTGGTGGGAAAGTGAGGAGACCAGGACTCAGATATTCACTCTTGTTCCCTGAAAATCCCAAAAAAGAGTGTTTGGCCATATGGAGGGACAGGAAATAAAATGGGTTTGGTTTACCTTTAAGTACCAGCTTCTTTAGTAAGAGTGTTTCTGAATTTTTTAAAAAGAAATTCTGTCAACAATTCTGAAAAAATGGAAAAATTAAATACTTTGATTTTGTTATTTGGTGGGGGGGCTTTATTCTTCACCCAAAGTCATGCAACTTAGATGACAGGGTTAAAATAAATCAAAGTTCATGCAAACTTTGTATAAACAGGGTTAAATATAATCAGTCATACAACTTATATGGACAGGGTTAAATATAATCAAAGTCATGCAACTTTATATTGACAGGGTTTAAAATATATCTCTAAGAGTCACTGAAATTGAGGGTTTATTTGGTATCTTTTACCTAAATACTTTTGGAATAAAGGTTTTTTTCAATATATTACCTTGGAAAATCAGTAAACTTGCACTTGCAAGCTTAAAATCTGTGCCAAATACATCAGTTGATCCTTTGGCCGAACAGCTTGGGGTTGATGGCACAGTTTGATTTGAATAAAAGTTTGAGGGACTGCATTAATCACATGTTTTATTTACAAAGTATGGATAAAACCCTCTTTATCTAATTAGTAAATATGTATATCAAAGTAGCTGATACATCAAGTGTGAAAAATGCTATATCATATTAATTTCTTTACATAATGAAAGAACAAAAAATAACAATAATGCAGTAGTTAAATTTTTTTTTAAAAAACTAATATTTATGCATAGAAAAAAAAAAAAAAAAAAATTATACCACTTTTCTTTCAAATCAATAAAAAAGTCCAAAATTTTTTTTGTTCTTAATACCTGATTAAACCATGGGACTGTTGTTGCTTGCTGTTGTTTGCTGCTTGCTGTTGTGGTGGGCCTGTGGTTTGAGGGACCTGCTTTTCTGTGGAGGAGGCTGTTGTGGGTTTTGCTGCCCTTTGCTGAGAAAAATTTTTTTGGGCCAATGGGGCTGTTTTTGCTGTTTTGCTGGCTGTTTGTGTTGGCCCGCATAAGGTGCCCCGCTGTTGAACCTTGGGGAAGGGGGGTTCCCCTGTTCATTTGTAAAAAAAGTATTTTTTAGGTTTTAAAATTTTCTAATGATTAAATTGGGGAATATCTTTTTTTTGAGCCACTTTAAATCCAATGGCTTTTTGTTAAAAAAAAAGGTCCCCAAATTATAAAGATTCATTAACCTGTTTGATAGCTGGAAAGTTGTATTAAACATGCTCTATCCCCACTGTGGTGTTTTTTTTTTCACTCATTTTGGGGTTTTTCGCTTTTTTAATGGCTCTAGAAAAAAACTTTTAGTCCCCACCTAGGAGTTAATTAGTAAGGCCCCTTGGAAACCCTTTCCTATTTATTTCCCCCTTTTCCCTTTTATTTTTTTTAAGAAAAATGAAAAGTCTTTCATTTTTCATTGCTATTAAATTTTTTCTATTTTCTGTTATAAATGTTTAAAAAAAATTGTTTAACTATTTGTAATAAACCCTTATTCCTGGAAAAAAAATTTCCCCGGGAAAAAAGGGGGCTAAACAGGGCGGAGATCAAGGTAGGGGCCCAATGAGTTAACTCCCTTGGGTAAATTAAGTAAATCATAAACCCCCATTTTGTGTTGGTTAAACCCCCCATTTTCCGCCAGGTTTGGTAATCCCAATCCCAAAAAAAGCCCTCTCTCCCTGGGGGCTTGTAAATTCCACAGTGGCAAGGGGGCCCCCGCCCCCGTCCCCGGGATTCAATGTTCCACATTCATAGCGTTTTCAAAAGCATTGGGGGACCGTACATGCCCTACGGAAAAAACAGGAAAACCCAGCCGCAACCCATGGCATGTATGGCCCATGCCACTGGGAAATAGGAAGTCCCAGGGCATGCTATGATATGGGATGTACATGCCCACCGGGGGGCAAAAAAGGGTTTTTAAAAAAAAACCAAAAACCCCGTTGGCCCAGTGTTATCACTACTTTGGGTTTTAAGGTAACAGCCCCCTAACTGGAATTTTTTTTTTTCTTTTCCATTCAGAGACAAAAAAAAAAACAAATAAAACGAAACTAAACCTTTTGGGTGGGTCCCTTGTGGGGCCAAGTTTGGGGGGGGTTCTGCTTTACCATTGGCTTCCTGCTGTTTGGAGAGTTTTCCTGATTTTTAAAAAAGTTTTTTTCCCTTTTTGCTTTTTTGTTTTTGCTGTGCTTGCATATTTTTACCAATAGGACCAACACTGACCCATTTACCATACCTGAAAAAAAAAACCCGGGAATATATAAAATTTAATGTTTTATTTCCTTGGTGTACTATTTACTCTCATATGCTCTTTATAATAAAAATAGGGGGAAAAAAAGAGAAAGGAGGAAGAAAAAAAAGCTTGTGATGCACATAGGTAAAAAAATTTGAAAAAAAATTTCTTAGGGTATAGATTATTTTCATTAACCACTGAATATCGGGACAAAATCTGGAAAATTATTGGCCCTGATTTTTTATTATTAATTATTATTATTAATTAATTATTATTATTATTATTTTTATTATTATTTTAATTTAATCATCATTTTTTTTATTATTATATATTTATTTATAAAATTATTATTTATTAATTTTTTTTATTTATTATTTATTAATATTATTAATTTTTATTATTACTGGCAAAATTTCTTTAAATCTTGGAACAGTAGTTTTTTCCAGCCTTTTTCTTTTTATAAAACTTTTTTAACTTTCACAAATTTTTAAAACCAATTCAAAGTGGGATAAGGGGGGAAAAAAAAAACAGCCAAAAAAAACACAACTATATATATAATAAATACCCTTTGACAGTAAAAAAACATCCATTGAAAAAAAAAACAGCAAGGGGGAACAGTTCCCAGTTAGGCGAACATAAGTAAATATAGAGGTGGGATCTATTTTCTATGCCTCCAGAGAAAGTCCACCACAATCAACAACATTGATTTGGTCTTCTATTGATAAAATAATTTTACTAAAAATTTCATATTTTCCCCTAAGGAAAAATTTCAAGTTTCTGGGGGAACCCCCTGAAATAAAAAACAAACTAACCCAAGGGTAAATATACCTTGGTTCTTTAAGTAAGTGTGGGTCAATAATTTTTCTAACCCGGGCTGATTTTACAAAAAAGCATACAGGTTCCATCACCTATACTGATGTACACCACCCTTGAACAGATGATACGAAAGGCTCACCTTGTGGCTGAAAACCTGCTGGAATCCATGAAGAGCTGAGCCCATCTGGCATCATGATGGAGAACCTGGGAACTAGCTTGACGTCCTCCAACCAACTGCAGGCCCTCCCATGTGGTTGACGTTATTCACACCACCAACAACAGCTTTGAATTCTGATTCCCCTAGTTCTCTCCCTCCGTCCTTCAAGGAATGTCACCTGCAAAAGAAAAATGAAAGGAAAAAAAAATGTATAATATATTATATAAAAATGGAAAATCAATATTAACACAAGTCAATCACAATGTAGAATCTTTCAGAACCCCCTTTTCCATAGTAAATGGATCTGCTTCTTTCAATACTGCATTTTAATGAATTTTACTGTTATTTCCCAGCTTTTTTTTGGGACATACAAGAATATTCTCATTATTTACAGAAATTAGGAAAACTCAAACTATGTTCCCCCCAATTCTCCCTAAAAAGCAAACCTCCCTTTGTTTAATGATAATGACTAAATCCAAAAAATTTTATCAAATCTTTTTTTCCCCACTTCAACCCCATCATCGGAACCCCTGGACCTCCCCAGTTTTTTTTTCAGGGTTCAGAGTGAGCACCGTCAGTCTTTGATAGCAGGTTTGCAGGTTGGGGCTGGGGGGGCGGGATAAAACCAAGGAGTGTTAACATGTTCTTCTGCAGCAGCTCTTTTTTGGGCTAGCTTTCTTATTTGGGGCCAAATTCCCCCCTTTGGGGCAAATTTTTGGGTTTCCAAACTGGTTTAACCTGTTAATAGGGATAGGGAAAACATGATATCAGTTTTTAATAAAATTTTAACAACATTTTTTTTATTTCCCGTGGACACCAAAAAAAAAAAAAAAAAAAAAAAAAAAAAAAAAAAAAAAAGGTCAATTCATTAAACAATTAGTGGATTTTTGGAATCAACCTTAAACCGCAGCATTTATGACTTTAAGATTTTTACAGACCCGCATCAAAGCATTAAACCCGCCATGATGAATTCTCCTGCGTCGAGGCAAAACCCCTCGTTCGGCAAGCATGGTAAACACTGGCCCTCCCTTTTTTCTTTTCTTAGCCTGCTGGATCTGGATTTAGTCTTGAAAATTTTGGAAATTGATACCCTGCCCATACTCTGGAGCTGCCTTTGTTTTTTTTCCCCCGTGGCAGCAAGGGGAAAAAGGGTATTAATATAATTTGTTCAAATTTTTCACCTGATTGTTTCATTTGTGAAATTTTTGGGCCTTTTTTCTTTTACAGATGGGTGGGGGACTTATTCCCAATCCACTATTCATCTGCAGTTACCTTGCTGATCCTTTTTTCTGTACTTCCCAAAATAATTTAAAAATAGAATGACATCTCAATTTTTTACATTTTTGCTTTTCTGAAACCCAGGTGGCCCCAAATGGGCTATCTGCATGAAAAATGTGTGGGGGAAAAATTAAGAGCAATAATTAAAAATAAACCCGGTTAATGGAATAAATTCCCCAAATTTTTTTTTTTCCACAAAATACTGACATAATGCCCCAAAAAAGAAAAAATGCTTGAGAAACCACATGCCAACCATGAAACATCAAAACAAACTGAAGATACTTTATTGCAAGTGGAAAGCAGTTTTTCACCATGGAAAGTTATCATTTTGTTAGCAATTGCCAAAAGGAAAAGAATTACATTTAAGTCCCCATGTAAAGTGGAAATATTTGGGAAAGCAAAAAGCAATAAAAACCTATTGTGCCTTGTTTTTAAATTTAGGCCCACCGGCCAAGCAAACAAAAGGAATGCAAAG
>NW_023646122.1:0-7794 GCF_015228065.2 Penaeus monodon
CCTTTTCCCCGGGGGGGAAAAAATTTTTTTTCCCCTTCTTCCTTTTATTTTTTTTTTTTCCTGTCCCCCCCCTTTTTTAAATTTTTTTTATATTTAACATAAAAAAAAAAAAGGGGTTTAAAAGACCCCCTACATTCAAATTTTAAAGTGCAAAATTTTTTTTTAACAAAAATTTTTTTTTTTTTTTTTTTTTTTAAAATTAGTTTTTTTTTTTTTAAAAAAACCCTTTTTTGTTTTTTTTTTTTTTTTTTTTACCATTTAACAAGCCCTATTTTTTTTTTTTTTTAGTAAAATGGTGGAAGGATAAAATTCAAAAAATAATTTTTCCCCCTTAAAACCCCCCGAATCATGGGGTTTTTTTTTTTTTTTTTGGGGATGGGAAAAAGGGATTTTTTTTTTAGAAAAACAAAAAAAAACTTTAAAAAGCAAAAAAAAAAAACGAAAATCTTTTTTTTTTTTCTCTTTTCATTTCCCCAAAATTATTTGCAAGAAATAGTCCCCCCCCCCCCCCCCCCCCCCTTTGAAAAAAAAAAAAAAAAAAGTTTTTTTTAAAAAAAGCCCCTTTCAATTTTAAAAAAAAATTTTAAAAAGCCTCTCGTACATGGGTTTCCCCCCCAGGTTTTCCCTGGAAAAAAAAAGTTTTTTTTTTTTTCCCTTTTTTAAGGAGGAAAAAAGGGGTCGGATTTTTACCAAATCAAAGGGGGGGTTTTTTTTTTTTAGCTTTTTTTTTAAACCTTTTTTGTTTCCGAAAAAAAAAAAAAATTTTTTCAGGTTTGTTTTTTAATTTTTTTTAAAAAAAATTTTTAAAAAAAAAAAAATGAAAAAAAAAATACAAAAAAAAACACAGACTAAATAAAAAAAGAAAAAAAAAAATAACCCCCTAATTAAAAACCCCAAAAAAAATCTTTAACCCTTTTTTTTTTCCCCCCTTGAAATTAATAATTCACTCCTAACTGGGGAAAAATAAAAAAGGGGGCCAGAACCATTTGGGGTTGAAATCTAACACGAAAATTTTTTTTTATATGAAAACCCTTTTTAAGGCATTTAAACCCCAAAGGTTTTTTACTACCTTGAAAAAAACCCCAAAATGGAGAAAAAAAATTTTTTGGGGGAAAAATTTTAAAAAAAAAAAAATTTAAAAAAATTTCAGAAAAAAAAGGGGGAATCCCCCCTTTTTTTTCAAAAAAAAAACAGAAAAATAAAAGCCAAAAATTTTAAAATTTTTTTATATTTTTAAAATTTTTTCGCAGAAAAAGACTTACGGGGGGTTAAAAAAGAAAACTGTTTTAAAAATTCCAATTTTTCCATTTGAAACCTCAAAAAAAAAAATTGGCCCCAAAAAAAAATTAAAAGCAAAAAGTTTTTTTTTTTTTTTAACATTTTCCCCCTTAAAAAGGGGATTTTAAAAAATTTAAAAAAAAAAAAAAAAAATTTTTTTTTTCCCCCCCAAATTTTTTTTTTTTTCTTTTTTTTTGTTCCCAAAAAAAAGGGAAAACCCCCGTCCCCCGGGGTTTTTTTTTTTTTAAAAATTTGTTTTTTTTTTTTTTTGAAAAAAAATTTTTTTTTTTTTTAAACCCCCCTTTTTTTTTTTTAAAAAAAAGGGGGGGGAAAAAAAACCCAAGGGGGGTTTTTTTCCCCCGGGAAAAAAAAGAAAAAATTTTTTTTTTAAAAAATTTTTTTTTTTTTTCCTTTTTTTTTTTTTTTCCCCCAAAAATTTTAAAAAAAAATTTTTTTTTTTTGGGGGGGGTTTTTTTTTGGGGGGGGTAAAAATTTTTAATTTTTTAAAAAAAAAAAAAAAAAAAAAAAAATTTTTTAAAAATTTTTAAAAAAAAAAAAAAAAAAAAAAAAAAATTTTTTAAAAAAAAAAAAAAATTTCCCCCAAAAATTTAAATTTTTTTTCCCCCCCCCAAAAAAAAAATTTTTTTTTTTCCCCCCCTTTTTTTTTCCCCCCCCCCTTTTTTTTTTAAAAAAAACCCCCCCCTTTTTTTTTTTTTCCCTTTTTTTTTCCCCCCCCCCCCCTTTTTTTTTTTCCCTTTTCCCCCCCCCTTTTTTTTTTCCCCCCCCCCCAAAAAAAAAATTTTTTTTTTAAAAAAAAAATTTTTTTTTTTTGCCCCAAATTTTTAAAAAAAACAACTTTTTTTTTTTTTTTTTTTTCCCCCCTTTTTTCAAAGGAAAAAATTTTTTTTTTTTTTTTTTTTTTTTTTTTTTTTTTTTTTTTTTCCTTTTTTTTTTCTCCCCCCCCCTTTTTTTTTTTTTTTTTTTGGGGGGAAAAACCCCCCGGGGGGGGGGGGGCCCCCTTTTTGGGGGGTTTTTCCCCCCCCCTTTTTTGTTTTTTGGGGTTTTTGGGGTTTTTTTTAAAATTTTTTTTTTTTTTTTTTTTTTTTTTTTTTTTTTTTTTTTTTTTTTTTTTTTTTTGTTGGGGGGGGGGGGGGGGGGTTTCCCAAAAAAAAAAAAAAAAAATTTTGGGTTTTAAAAAAATGTTTTTGGTGGGTTTGGGGGGTTTGGGTGGTGGGTTTTTTGGGGGGGGTGGGTTTTTTTTTTGGGGGTTTTTTGGGGGGGGGGGGGGTTTTGGTGGGGGTTTTTTTTTGGTTTTGTGGGGTTTTGGGGGGAAATCCCCCCCCTGGTGGGTTTTTGGGGGGGCCTTTTTTTTGGGGGGTTTTTTTTTTTGGGGGGGTTTTTGGGGTTTTTTTTTTTTTTTTTTGGTTTTTTGGGTTTTTTTTGGGGGGGGGGGTGGGGGGGGGGAAAAAATTTTTTTTTTTGGGGGGGGGGGGGGGGTTTAAAAATTTTTTTCCCTTTTTTTTTTTTAAAAAAAATTTTTTAAAAAAAAAATTTTTTTTTTTTTTTTTCCCCTTTTTTCCTTTTTAAAAAATTTTTTTTTTTTAAAAAAAAAAAAAAAATTTTCCCCTTTTTTTTAAAGAAAAATTTTTTTTTTCCCCAAAAAAAAATTTTTAAAAAAAAAAAATTTTTTTTTTTTTTTAAAAAAAAATTTTTTTTAAAAATTTTTTAAAAATTTTTATTTAAAAAAAATTTTTTTTTTTTTAAAAAAAAATTTTAAATTTTTTTTTTTTTTTGAAAAAAAAAATTTCCAAAAAATTTTAAAAGTTCCTTTTTTTCTTTGGGGAAATTTAAAAGGGGAAGCTTAAATTTTTTTTCCCCCCTTTTTTTTTTATCTTTGAAATATTAACCATAAAATTTTTTGGAGGGGTTTTTCCTTTTGGTGGGGTTTTTTTTTTTTTAAAAAAAATTTTGGGGAAAATATATTTTCTTTTGGGGGGGGGTTTTTTTAAGATTTAATACAAAAATCCCGGGCCCCCCTTTTTTTTTTTCCCCTTGGGAAACCCCCTTGAAAAAAAACCCCTTTTTACTAAGGCTGGCCCCCGGTTTTTCCTAGGGCCCCCTTTGGGAAAATGAAGAGGTTTTTGGGGCAGGGGTTTTGATGAAAAGCTTGTTTTTGGTTTTTTTTGGTTTTTTTTAAGAAAATTCGTAAAAAAAAAATCTGGTTTGGGAAAAACTTTTGGGGGGGGGTTTTTAAGTTGTGGGTTTTTTTCTTTGGGTATGGGGGGGGGGGGAACCCCGGGGGGCCCGGGTTTGGGAAGAAAGGACCGTCCCCCCCCCCCCCCAACGGGGAAAAAGGTTTTTCAAAATGGGGGGGTTGGCCCTGAAAATACCCAAAAAAAAAAATGGAAAAAAAAAAAAAACAGTTAAAAAAATAGCAATAAAAAAAAAAAAAAAAAACCAAAAAAAAAAAACAGATTTTTTCCATTAAAAATTTTTCCTGGTTTTAAAAAAAAAACCCAAAAACCTTTTGCCACATTTAATACAAATTCCCCCCCCAAAAAAATTTTTTTTTTTAACTAAAAAACCCAAAAAAAATTTTTTTTTTGAAAAACAAAAAAAAAACCCAACCCCATTTCCCTTTTTTTCTGTTTGGGGGGGGGAAAACCCTGGAAGGGGTCCCCTTGAAAAATTTTTCTACTTTCAGATTTTCGCCCAAAAGAGCTCTTGTAAATGGGGGAAAACTCCCCCAAGTTTTTTGGGCCCCTTTCAAAAATTTTTTTTACTTATTTAAAAAATTCCCCCCTTTAAAAAAATATAATTTTTAAAAAACTGTTAAAAACAAAAACCATAAAAAAAAATAAAAAAACCCAAAAAGCTTTTTCCTTTTTTGCTTTTTTCCCCTCAACAAACCCCCCTTTTTTTCCCCCCCAAAAAATTTTTCCCCCCCTCATGTATTTTTTTTTCAAACTCAAGAGCCCCAAAAAAGGGGTTTTTTTGTTTTTACCCTTTTTTTGTTTTTTTCCCCCCCTTTAACCCCAAATTTTTTTTGCTCCATTTTTTTTTTTAGCCCCTTTTTTTTTTTTAATTTTCGGTTTTTTTTTTTTTTTTTTTTTTTTATGAAAAAAAACTTTCAAAAAAAAGGGGGGTTTCAAATATTTAAAATAAAAAAATTTTCCCAAAAGCAAAATAAAAAAAATAATTAATAAAAAAATAAAATTAAAAAAAACAAAAAACGTAATAGTATAATGTTCACAAAATTTTTGGGAAAACAATTTTACTATTAAATCAATAATTAAATAATTTTTTTTAATATCAAAAACCTTTTAAAAAAATTTAATAAAAAAAAAAAAAAATAAAAATTTTTTTAAAAAATACCCAGTAATAAAAATAATTAATAATAACTAGTAATAATAATAAAAAAAAATTTTTTAGTAAAAAAAATAATAAATAATAAAAAAAATTTAATAATTTATTTAATAAAAATTTTTTTTTTAAATTTTTATTTTTTTAAATTTTTTTTTATTAATTTAAATTTAATTTTTTTATTTATTTTTAATTATTTTAATATTTAAAATTTAAAAAAATTAATTAAATTTTTTAAAATATTATTAATAAAAAATTTAAAATTAAAATTTTAATAAAAAAAATTTAAATAAAATTAAAAATTTAAAATTTAATTAAATAAAAATTTATTAAATTTTAAAAAATTTTTAAAAATTTTAAAATAATAAAAAAAAAAAATTAAAATAAATTAATAATATTTTAAAAAATTTAAAAATATTTTAAAATATTAATAAAAAATTTTTTTTTTAAAAAATAATAAAAATTTAATAATAAAAAATATTAAAAAAAAATAAAAATTAAAAAAAATAATTAAAAAAAAATTTTATTAACTAATAAAATGAAAAAAAATAAACCAATTTTAAAAAAACCCAGGAAAATAAGAAAAACAAAAAAAAAATTTCAAAAGAGGGGGGGGGTGGAAAAAAAAAAAAAAGGGGGGGTTTTTGGGAAAAAGAAAAATTTTCCCCCGGGGTTTTTTTTTTCCCTTTTTCCTTTTTGTTTTTAAATTTAAAAAAAGAAGTTTTTTCCCCCTTTTTAATGCCTACCATTTTTTTTTAAATTCCATTAAAAAAAAAAAACTAAAAAAATTAAAAAAACCAAAAGAAAAGGGTTTTTCCCCTTTTTTTTTTTTTTGAAAAAAAAAAAAAAAAATTTTTTTTTTAAAAAACTTAAAAAAAAAAAAAAAATTAAAAAAAATTTTTTTTTTCCCCCTCCCCCAAAAAAAATTTTTTTTTTTTTTTTTTAAAATTAAAAAAATAAAAAAAAAAATAAAATTTTTTCCCCCCCCAAAAAAAAAAAAAATTTTTTTTTTGGGGGAAAAAAAAAACCCCTCCCAATTTTAAAATTTTTTCCCCAAATTTTTCCCCCCCTTTTTTTTGGGGCCCCCCCGGGGGGGGTTTTTTTAAAATTTTTTTTTTTTTTTTTTTTTTTTTTTTTGGGGGGGGGGTTTTTTTAAAAAAAAAAAAAAAAAACTTGGGGGAAAAAAAGTTTTTTTTTTAAACCCAAAAAAAAAAAAAAAGTAATTTTTTTTTTAAGTTTTCTTCAATTTTTTTTTTTTGTGATAAAAAAAATGTTTTTCAATTTTAGCAAATATTTTTTTGCAGTTCCCCCCTTTTTTATTTTTTTCTATTTTAAAACTTTTTTTTTTTCGTACTCCCCCCGCCCCCCAAAGAGTGATGGGGGGGGGACCCAAAAAAATTCCCCCTTTTTTTTCACAATAAAAAAAAACCCCTTTAAAATTTAATTTCAATTTAAGGTGAAAGCCCCTTTTTTTAGGGGAAAATGATGGGAAAAATTTTTTGACCGAGTTTAAATCCCCCACCAAAGTCCCCCCCCTTTTTTTTTAAAAATAAAACCCAAAAAGGGGGAGCCCCCCAAATGATAAAAAAGAAAAAAAAAACTAATTCCCCCCAAAAAGGAAATTTCCTTCTTTTTTTTTTTGAAAAAAAAAAATTCCTATACAAAAAACCCCAATAAAAATTTTTTTCCCAAAAAAAATTTGGGCCCCCTTCAAAACTCCCCAAAAAAAATTTTTTTTAATTACTTTTTAAATTTTGGGGGAAAAAAAAAAAAAAAAATTCTGGGTGGCCCCCCTACTTTTTGAAAAAAATTTCAATCCCCAAATAGGGTAAGGGAAATTTTTAGGTTTTTTAAAAACCCAAATGGACCCCCCTTTTGTGGGAAAGGGGGAAAAAAAATCCACAGGGCCCCTTTAACCCCGTTTTCCCCCGGGCCCCTCCCAAAAAAATTTTTTTTCAAGAACAATAGAGGGGTTGGGGTAAAAGGAAAAAACCCTTTTTCCCCCAAAAAAGGGTTTTCCTTGTTTGGGGGGGGGGAAAAAAAACTAGCCCCGGGGTTTTTTTTTTTTGGGGGAGGAAACCCCCCCCCCTCCCCCTTTCCCAAAAGAAGGGGGGGAAACTTTTTGGGGAAAAAGGTGGGGGGGGGGGGGAGGAAAATCCCCGTGGCTTTTGGGTTTTACCAATTTTTGGTATAAACCTTTAAAAAAGGGGGGAAAAATTGACCAAATTTTTTTTTGGAAAAATTAATTTTTTTTTGTAAAATTTTTTTGGGGTTTTTTTAGTGGGGTAAAGGTTTTTTTAATAAAGGTTTTTTGGTAAAAAAAAAATTTTTTTTTAAAAAAATATTTTTTTTAAAAAATACAACAATCAAAAAAAAATTGGGGGAAAAAATTTTTTGGGGGCCGAAATTTTTTTTTTTTTGGTATTTTTTTTTAAAAGGGGAAAAAAAGATCCAAATTTTTTTCAAAAAATTTAGGTTTTTAAAAAATTTCCAATCCCCCCCGTTCCCCCTTTCCCCCAAAAAATTTTTAAAAAAAGACTTTTTATTTTTTCCAAACCCCTTTTTAACAGTAGGTTTGGGCCCCCCTTTAAAAAAACTTTTTTGTAAAAACCCTCCCCCCCCAAAATCCACAAAAAAACTAAAAACTTACAGGAAAAAAAAAAAAAAATAACTAAAAAACCCCCTATTTTTTTTCTGAAAAAAAAATTTTCTAGTAAATTTGCCTTTTTTAAATTTATTTTTTCCCCCCAAATTTTTCCCCTTTTTTAAAAAAAAAAAACATTTTTAAAAAACCACAAAATTTTCTGAACGGCCCTTTTTTTCCCCTTTCCCAAAAAAAATTTTAAAAAAACGGGTTTTTTTTTTTTTTTTTTTTTTTGGTTGGGCTCATAAAAAAAAAATTGCTGAAGGGGGCCCCAATAAAAAAAAATGTAGAACTATATTGTAACAAAAACCAAAAAAAAAAATTTCTCCCAAAATTTCCCCTCCCTTTTTTTTCCCCCCCCCCCTCAAACCCCCCCCCCCCCACCCCAACCAACCCCACCCAAACCCCCCCAACCCCAAAAAAACCCAAAAACAACCACACACCCCACCCACCCCAAAACCCACACACCCCAAAACAACCCCCCACCCCCCAAAACCCAAAAAAACCAC
>NW_023646124.1:2500-7794 GCF_015228065.2 Penaeus monodon
TTTATATTTATATATATGTATATTTTTGTTTTTATATATTTTATATATATATAATATATATATTTATATATATTATATATATATATATATATATCATACATATACCTATATAAATAAAATAAAAATATTGAGATTTTTTTTATGGGGGCATTATAATCTCCCCACTCTTGTAATTTTGAATGCCATTTAAAAAAAGTCGAATGAGATAACACCATTTTTTTTTATTAAAAAAAAACGTTGGTACCTGCTTTTTTGCAGAATGCAGTCCGAACCAGAGGACATTTCGGGAAAATATGATATGCATAAAAAATTTTCCTAAACTCGGGTAGAATACATGCGACTTATTAACTGTTACGACTACTTTGATTAATTTGCATGGGGAAAAGCATCCGTATTTTGTTGCACAAAAAATTAAGGGCGACAGAGTCTGTGAGAGAAATGAAGGGGGGGATGGGGAGGAAAATCTGAATACCGGACCCGGCGGGGAAAGTAATTTTATGGAGGAGGACGTCGGGTGTCGCTAAACACCCTTTACATGCCTCTTCCTTTAAATCACAAACCTTGCTTCCTGGACGAAGTACCGGTAGTGGAAGCTAGATTTCGTACCAAGGACGGGGGTTAAACTTGCTTATAATCTCTACAATAGCAGTAGATCCAGCTTTCATCACAGGTCACCAGACCATGAGTACTCTTGGATCTAAACGATAAGCTCGATCATTCACTGCTGTCCTAACCTTTTTTTTCCCTCTGTCGTCCCCACCCCCCTTAGGCAAAATTCATGCAAATCTTTCGCAGGTTTAGTTCTCATGGGAAAAATTTTTGCACGTTCCCCCCCTGACTTCAAAATGTTCACTTATTGTCTCTATTGCACCCCCCAGTCCTCCTCCATAAAATTACTTTCCCCCCCAGGGCCGGGATTCAGACTTTCCTCCCCATCCCACACCTCTCATTGTCTCTCACAGACTCTGTCGCCCTTATACTTTTTGTGCCAACAAATACGGATGCTCTGCCATGCAAATTAATCATAAGTAGTCGTAAGCAGTTAATAAGTCTGCATAGTATTCTATCCGAGTTAGCGCAAATTTTTATAGCATATCATACTTCCGAAATGTCCTCTGGTTCGGACTGCATTCTGCAAAAAGTCAGCTGTGACCAAAGTATTTTTTTTTAAAAACAAAAAAAGGTGTTATCTCATTCGACTTATTTTAATGGCATATCAAAATTACAAGAGTGTGGGATGATTATAACTGCCCCTATAAAAAAGTCTCAATATTTTATATATGTGTATATGTATATATGTGTATATGTATGTATATATATATATATATATATATATATATATTATATATATATATATTTAAAATATATATATATATACATATATATATATACATATATTTTAATTTTATACATAATATATATATATATATATATTTTAATAAAATATATATATTATTTTGTGGTGTTTTGTGTGTGTGTGTGTGTGTGTGTGTTTTGTGTGTGTGTGTGTGTGTTGTGTGTGTGTGTGGGTGTGTATTTATTTACATATATATTATATATATAAAATATATATATATATTATATATATATATATATATAAAGTATACATATATATATATATAATATTATATATATATATATATATTTTATTTATATAATAATTTATATTATATATAAGTTTATTTTTTTATTTTTATATATTATATAATATATATACATATATTACATATCTTTGTATATATATATTTATTTATATATATCATATATATGTATATATTATTATTAAAATTTTAAAATTATATTTTATAATATATATATAATATATATATATATATATATAATATATTATTATATATATACATACATATATATGTATTAATTTTATATATATATATATATATATAATATTATTATAATATATTATATAATATATATATATATCATATATATACAATATATATATATATATATTTATATAATATATCATATATTTTATATATAAAATATATATATATGTATTTTTATATATTGTATGTATTTATGTATATTACATTATGTAAATATATTTATTTAAATATCATATTATATTTATCTATTTATATATATATAAAATATAATTATAATAATATATATACTATTACATATATATATTTATATATATATATTGATTTATATATATGTAATATTTTTAAATTTATTATATAATTTTTTTTTCTTTTAAATTTTTTTATATTATTTATTTAAAATTTATCTCTAATGTTATATTGTATTTAAAATTTTGTATATACTGTTATATATAATTATAATATATTATATATATATATATATATAATTATCATAATATATTACATATATTTTTATTATAAAAATATTTATATTTTATATTTTAATATATATTCTTTAATATTTTTTTTTTTTATTTATTTATATTTTTTTATATTTTTAATCTTTAATTTTATACTGTTTAAAATTATTTTATAAAATATTTATATATTATAATTATATATATAATTATATTATACATTTTTTTATATATATTAATATAATTATATATATAATGTAAAAGTATATATTTTTTTTTATATACATTTATATTGTATTTATTTATAATTATTTTTTTTATTTTATTATATTTTTATTTTTAAAATTATATTTTATTTTATAATATATAAAATTTTTTATATATATATAATAATATTTTTATTATTAAAAATTATATTTTAATATATTATATATCTTTTTCTTCTTTTAAGGGTGGGTTCTCTCTGAGCCGCCGTGGTCAAAACATGATATTTAAATTTTGTAGTTTTATTTTGTGAGCTTTTGGGAGTGATTTACGTGGTAGGGTCCCCAGTTCCTTTTCCCACGGAAGTCCCGGGTGTTACCTTTTTTAGGAAATCATTCTCTTATTTTATCCGGGCTGGGGACCACACTGCTTGGGCTGGCTTGGCCCCCCCCGTGGTTAGGGAGGCAATCGAGGGGAAATTCCTTTTCCCGGGAACACGCGCCGGCCGGTGACTCGAACCCTCGAAGCCGTCTGGGCAGTCTTTGGTCCGATGCTCTAACCATTCAGCCACCGCGGGGCCCTTTTATATTTAAAATTTATATATATTATAAATATATCAATTAATTAATATATATATATATAATTATTTATTCTATATATTATAATAATTTATTTTTAAATATATAGTATATAAAATTTATATATATTATATATGTGTATATATATTTATATATATATATAATTACACACACACACACACAACACAAAAATATATATATATATATATATATAAGATATATATTAAAATATTATATATGGTGTTGTGTGTGTATGTTTTGTGTGTGCCTGTGTCGGCGTGCGTGCGTGCGTGGTGCGTTTCGTGCGTGCGTGCGGTGGGTGTGTGGGGTGGGTGTGTGT
The DNA here is from genome assembly GCF_015228065.2 of Penaeus monodon. Classification (NCBI taxonomy): domain Eukaryota; kingdom Metazoa; phylum Arthropoda; class Malacostraca; order Decapoda; family Penaeidae; genus Penaeus; species Penaeus monodon. The sequence goes on from NW_023646124.1 coordinate 5,925, forward strand.
GTGTTTTGTGTGTGGTGTGTGTGTGTGTTTTGGTGTTTTATCTATATATACAATAATATATATTTAATATATATATATTTATTATATATATAATAATATATATATATATATTTTATAGTTTTATATATGTAATGTATATTATTTATTTATTATATTAAAATATATATTTATATATATATAATATAATATATACTTTAAGAAATTTATTTATAAAAATATATTATATAATAATATATATATATAAATATATATTCGTTTATATATTATTATAGATATATATTTATTTAATTTATATATTATATGTAATTGTAAAAATTTCATGTATATAGTTTATATTTTATCTATACATATTATATATACATTGTATATATATATAAATTTTATATAATATAATTATATTATAATTTTTTTTTCTATATATTATAAATGTATATCTATTTTTATATAATTATAAGATAATATATAATTTCTATATTAATATATATTGTATACAAAAGGGGCGGAAGCCCCCTCCCCCCCCAGAAAGAAAACTAGGGGCGAAGGGAATATTTATATATATTATATGTGGTGTATATTAATAATTTATTGTTATTATATATATTATATATATATATATAAAATATAAAAATTTTATTTATTATATGTATATACATTATTAAATGTCCCATATATAATTTATTATAATATATTATATTTTTTTATAATATTATATATATATATATATTTTATAAAATATATATATAATTTTTTTTTATTTATGAAAATTACATATATTTTTTTAAATATTTAAAATATATTATAATATATTTATATATCTTAGTTTGTATTTTTATAAATACTATTTTATATATCTATACTGTATATATATAAACCACACCACACCACACACAAACACACACACACAAAACAACACACACCACCACACACAACACACACACCACACACACACACAATGTCACACCAAAAAAAACCACAGTACAACACACACACCCCATGTACACACACCCACCCCACCAACACACCACACCAACCCCCACACAAAACACACACACCACACACCACTCACACAACACCACACACACCCACAAAAACACACAACACACACCAATTACACACAAAAAAAAAAAAAAACCCCCACCACATGTAAACCCCACACACACCAAATGACACCAACCACACACACACAAAACACACCCCCAACACACAACACCACACACACCACACACACACACACACTCACACACACACACACACACACACATAGATACACACACACACACACAGAAACATATATATGGAAACAAACAAACACACACACACACAAACACATATATATGGAAACAAACAAAACACCCAAAGTGTACAACACACCATTTACCCATCACACACATATGTACACACACACACAACACCACACAACACACATACACACAGACCATTACACACTCACACACCAACATCACACACACACATGTACAAACACACACATGTATACACACACACACACACACACACACACACACCCCCACACACACCACCACACACAAACCACAACCCCACACATGTAAACACACAACACACACACACATACATGTACCCCACACCCAAAACCACACACACACAACATGTACACACACCCCACCATACACGTAACACAAGACACACACAGATTACACGTACACACACACCCACACCACACACACACACCACACACACACACACACACACACACACATATGGAAACAAACAAACACACACACACACACACACACACACACACACACACACACACAAAAAACACACACACACACACCCACACCCCCACGGTAAAAAAAAAACACACAACAACACCACAAAAAAAAACACACAA
>NW_023646125.1:0-7794 GCF_015228065.2 Penaeus monodon
AGTAGTAGTAGTAGTATAATAAAATAATAAATTTTAAAAAAATAGTAATAAAAAATAAAATAATAAATAAAAAAAATAATAATAATATAAGATATTCCCCAATAAAAATAAAAAATAATAATAAAAAAAAATAAAATAATAAATGATAACAATAATAATAATAATAAAAATAAAAATAATAATGAAAATAAAAATAAAAATAATGAACTCTTCTTTTTTTTTTTAAAAAACGGTAGGTTTGTCTGAGCCCCGGGGTCACAGCATGATACTTAATTTAGTTTTTCATGTTTGAGCTTTTTGGGGAGGATACTGGTAGGGCCCCCCATTTCCTTTCCAGGGGTGCCGGTGGTCCTTTTGGGTAATTTTCTTCTATTTATCCGGCTTGGGACCAGATTTGAGTGAGTGGTTTGGGGCCACCCAGGGCTGGGTGGGCAAAAAGGTGAAGTTCCTTTCCCCAAGAGAACAACGCGGGTGGTCGGGACCGAACCCTCGAACTCGATTGCCGTCGTGACAGTTTTTGAGTCCGACGCTCTAACCATTTTCGGCCCCGCGGCCCCCCAATAATGATATACTACATAATAATGTAAAAATAATAAAATTTATTATTATTTTTTAAAACAAAAAAAAATAAAAAAATAATAATAATAGTAATAATTCCCCCGAGATATGAATTCCCGGGGTTTGGCGTCCGGCGGGGGCTGTCTGTCTCATGGGGGGGGGGCCCCTTTACTTTGAATAGCAACCCCCCTATGTGGTATCACGAAAAAAAATATGATGGTTGTGAACCTACACCACAGTCCCTTTATGAGGAAATCCCAAATAAAAATAACCCAGAAAAACGGCTGAAAGGGGGGAAACTTTTTTAAGGTCCCTCCCCCGGGCAGGTGTTCCCGGTCGAAGCGGAGCCCCGGCGGACCCTACTACTGTGAGAACAAAGTGGAATAAAGAAGTAGAAAAAGTATTTAGGGAAATTTTTTTACAGAAAAAACCCATTTGATAAAAATGGAAAACCAAACAAGGATCAGGCAAAGATTTTTCAAGAATGGGGGAAACAGAGGGGGGTTTGAGGACTGAGCAACGTAAGTGACCGGGCCGAGCCTCAAAAAAGAAGGGTTGGCTTTCAAACTTGAGTTGGAAATGATAAAAAAAAAGTTTTATGGGGGGAGAGGGAAAGAGAACTAAAAATGATGATGGGAGGGTAAGGGGAATAGAAACGAAAACTTTGGGGGGCATGTTGAGGAAATTTGGTGGATGTTTTAAATGGGAGGAAAATACACAAAAGGAGGTTTTGTTGTCGAAAGAGATGTGTTAGAGAATATTTTTCTGAAAGTCAAGGGAAATTGCTGAAAATCTAAGAAGATTCATGTTGAAAAGAAAACAGCAGAAGGAAAATCCTTTAAAAAGGTTGTAAAACAAACTAAAGAGAGAAAAAATGAGTAAATAAAGTGATCGCCACATTGAAACCAAAAACACACAGAAACAAATAAATTGATAAGGGCAGAAATGTATTTGCAAAACAGTAGGGTTAAAAAATGGAATTTAGAGCAAAAGAAAGATCCTTTGGGTGGAAACACCGCTTGGAGATGAATCAAAAGAATAAGGAAAGATGAAAACATATAGAGAGAGATTAAGAGATAAAACTCACCCAAAAAAAAAATAAAAAAATTGCAGGGGACTGAAAGAGAAATATCGGGGTGAATAAGAAAGGTTTTTAAAAACTGGGTTTTAAAATTAAAACAAGAATGATTGCCAAAATTGAAAAAATTAAAGAGATCGATCAAAGGTTTAACCATTTCAGGAAAAAAAACGAACTTTTAGTTTGCCCAAATTTTTTTTTTTAAAAGGGAAATTAAAGGGGGATAAAGCAGAAAAAAAACGAGTCCAGATCTGAGGAAGGGGAAAAAGGTTTTTGGGTGTTTTTTGGACGGAAAAGGAACTAAAAAAGGTGCAAAAATGGTTCTGAGTTAAAGGATAAATTTAAAGGGGACACTCAAGAAGGGTCCATAAGTATTAAAAATGTCAAAAAAACAACTAAGAAAGGCCAAACTGGAAGTCTCCAGGGAAAGATGGTGCCCCGGGGTTTTGGAAAAAAAAACCTGCCCAAACATCACGACAGAATTGCTGATCAACTAAAAATTTTGGGGGAACGGATCCCCTTTCCCCAAAATGGTTAACCATGGACAAAGGGTGTTGTCCAGAAGGATCCCGGGAAAGGGATACTTTTTGAAACTAAGGCGATAACATGCTTCCACTGATTGGGGAAAAGATGACAGGAATCTAGCTGTCAAATGTACGATACCTAACGAGAAACAGCTCTACCTGAAAACAAAAAAGGTTGCAGGGAAAGAGTGGGGTACAAAAGACAGTTATTGTTTTGAAAAAAACAACCCTGAGGATTGCAGGAAAAGGGCCACTAACGGGGCTATGGCTGGATAGACTATAAAAAAGCTTTGATTGTTCCCATATTGGATGAAATGTTTGGAATAGTGAAACGTGAGAGATTTTTTGCAAAGAAGCTGGTGAGGGAATTTTCCTTAACTTCCAATGGAGAGGAACTGGGCGGGGTGGATTTTAAAAAAGGGGGATATGCCAAGGGGATAGTTTGTCACCTTGTTTTTGTTTGAGCATGTTTACTTATCGTCATTACTCAAAAGGTAAAATAGCTATGAGTGGGGGAAAAACGAGTAAAAAACTTAATCCCCCTACTCTTTATGATGATTTAAAATATTTCCCAAAGAGTGAAAAAAATAGACTCCCTATTACCCGACTACTCACTTTTTAGTACTGATATAGGCATGGAATTTGGAACAAAAAGTGGGGTTCTGCCCTAAAAAGAGGGAAAGATTTGTAAATGTAGGGCATAGAATTCCCGAATGATGAGATAATAAAAAATTTTAACAAGAAGGTATTTTATCGGGGGTATTGTGAATTAAAAGGGGAAGGGGAATGAAATGAAAGAGAAACAAAGAAGGAGTAAAGCGCGGCTGAGGTTATTCTAAAGCCAAGTTTAAAGGAAAAACAAAAATAACTTTCCCCCAATTAACCTGGGCAGACAATATTCAATAGGAGGGAGGAAAAATAAGCTGGGGGAGAAGTGAAATGAAAGTTGGGGCAGAAAGACAAGAAAAAAACCCGACATGCTGGTGCCAGCACCCAAAGAGGGGTTTTAAAAGCAATATGAAAAGGAAGGAAAAGGGGGTCGTGGCCTTATCAGTGTGGAACAAGTGTAAAAGGAGGGGGGAAAACAGCTTAGGTTTTTATGTGGCAAACTCAGAAGAGTTGTTGATATGGGTGTGTGTGCTCAGGAAACCATCGACAGAGGAAAAAAATGGGAAAAAAAGAATTTAAAAGGAAAAAGGCAGAAGACTCAAAAAAAAATGGACAGGAAAAAGGCCAAAGCATGGCAATTTGTTAGAGAGATGCCAGATAAGGAACAGGGTTAAATCTTTTTGGGTGGCTGCAAGGAGTTGGGTTTGAAAGGTGAAAAGGGAACACTCCTATTGCTTCACAAGAGCAAGCAAAAAAGGACCCCTCGTGAAGCATTATTAGATAAACAACACAGTCCCTGTGTAGAATTGTGGTAAAAGAGGTGAAAGCATACAACTATTGTTTTTAGAGTGCGAAAAAATTTCCCCCGAAAGAGTAAAAAAACGTCAGAAAGGGCAAGAAAAGTCACTGGGATTTTGTAGGAAACATGGGTTGGCATTTAATAATGGTATGAACCAACCCAGAGAGTTTTTTTGGAAAGAGGGGCCGGGAAAATTCTGTGGGATATCAATGTACATGTGAAAAGTCATTCAGGCAAGAAGACCAATGTTAGTAATTCATAAAGGAAAAGAAAAAGGCTTAATTTGATATTTCCGTACCCCGCCGATACGAGGGTTGCAGAAAAAGAATTAGAGAAGGTAGAAATACCAAGATCAAAAGGAAATAAAAATTTTTTGGGGAAATGCGATGGCAAAAATTGTTCCTAGTGATTGGTCCCCGAGCGTTACAAAAGATCTTTAATGTTTATTGAAAATATGGACATTGGGCCGAGGTTGGAGTACGCAGAAGACGCCTTTATTTGGGGACGCAAGAAACTGAAAAAAGTGTGAATTTAAAGGAGAAGGAACTGTTACCTTTTGATTTTTTCTATGACTCGTTAAAAGGAAGAAAAAAAGGCATAAAAACACCAGTGCAGAAAGCTTCAAACCCATAGTAAAATAATAATAAAATTTAAAACTGCCACAAGATTTTCAATAAAAACGAGACTTGCGTGTTAAACATTTGATTTGTTATTTTTTTATATTATATTTATAATATTTTTCCCCCTTTTATTATTTATATAATTTATTTTTATTATATTTATATTGAAAGTTTGATAACGTTGGATTTACAATAAGAGCGTCTATAACAGGAAAATTAAAACTACTACTGGCTTAATACTGATTGAAAAAAAAAATCCCTCCAAAAAAAAAAAAAAATTATCCAAAAAAAAAAAAAAAAAAAAAAAATATATAATATAAATTTTTTAATAATATATTTTATTAATTTTATATAAAACAACATATATATGTTATAAATAAAATGTAATATATGTATAATTTTATATTATAAAATATATATATTATATTTTATTAATATTATATTAAAATTTATATAAAAATAAATATTTATATATTATATATATATATTTTATATTATATTATATATAATATTAAATATTATATAATATTTAGAAAGAGAAAGAGAGAGAAAAGAAAAATTGGCCCATTTTTCCAACACTCCGCTCATTTTTTTCCTTGTTTTTTCACCCCAGAGAAAATGCAAAAAAACTTGTTTTCAAAAAAGTCAATAAAAAATTGATAGTTTAGTAATGGCAAACATCGACCAACATCGCACACGGAAAAAGCAAATTGGTTTGTTACGATTTCAAAACTCAAGCGGGAAAAACATACTTTTTTTACGGGGCGGAAAAGAGAGGGAAGATAGGGGGAGGGAGGGATAAATGGAGGAAAGAGGGAGATGAAAGGAGGAGGGGGGAGGGGAAAAACGATGAAGAAAAAAGGGGCAAAAGAAAGAAAAAAGAAGGAAAAAAGGGGAATATATTATACATATCTACTTTTGTATATGATACCAAACCACGCAAAACACACACACACACACACCCACAACACACACACAAACACATTATTACACACACACACACCACACACACACACACACACACAACACAGATTATACACCCCCACACCACACACACACACAAACACATGTATGAAAAACACACACACACACACACACACACAACACACACACAACACACACCACACAACACACAACACACACAAACACACACACATCACACATACATTTTGTACGTGTGCCCGTTTTTTTTTTCCCGACCTGTGCGAGGGGGTGGTTTTGCAAAGCAGTTATGTGGGGAATAAACCGTTATAAATAACGTATTTTGATTTAGGGGCGCAAAAAGATTCTGGATCCCTTCATTTCCTATAAATCGTATAGGCTTATTGATGCCCCATCCTAATGGAGGTCGCTGACCATACACAAAAATCACCCATCCTCATAGGGGGCTTATAAAAACACACACACACACCAGTATACATTATGTGTTGTGTTATGTATGTATGTATATATATAAATATATATATATAAATATAATATTTTATATATAATATTATGTATATATAATTGTATCATATTAACATAAATTTATATTTTATATATTTTTATATATTTGCAAATATGAAATTTTAAGTAAATATAAAATATAATATTATATATATATATATATATATATATTTTAAAATTTATGTGTGTGTGTGGTGTGTGGTGTGTGTGTGTGTGTGTTTGTGTGTGTGTGTGTTGTTGTGTATGTTATACTATACGTGTAAACAACACACACACACAACATTTATTTTAAATATATATATATATATATATATATATATATTATATAATAATATATATATATATTAATATATATAATTTAAATTGCTTGCTATAAAAAATTACATATAAACGCATGTCTATGAATGTGTGTAGCAGAAACTTTTTCATTCATTTTCATGCGTTCCATCAAATTCCTCAGCTATTGGGCGATAACGACTTCAAAAGAAAACGAGCCCTAATGCCTGTATTCCCCCTTTTGGTCCCCTGTTTTGTTCTGAAGCGCGTTACCCTGTATCACCTAAATCAAAAAAAACGTAAAAAACTGTATTTATATCATCACTACCCGAAAAAAAAAGAGAAAAAAAAAAGACATAATGGCATATTGTGAAATGTATGTAGTATTTGTTTTTTACCTGTTCCCGTAATACATTGAATTTTTTTTCCCTCACAGAAGATAAAATAACGAGGTCACCTCACAAGAGTTAGATACAAGGGCATTCCCGTGTTTTATGCACAATTTATTCACTAAGCTGCGCTTTCCGTGCCCCGCAGATGAGTGTGCACGGGGCCTAAATATGCAAACGCTATTTTTTTTTTTTGATTAAAATATGCATCTTTTTATTATTTAATTAAAATTATATATATATATATTTTTATATATATATTTATCATTTTTATAATATATATTAATATATATAATAATATATATTATATATATATTATATACACACACACCACACATACAGCATCAAAATATTTATATATATATATATATATATTAATATAATAAAATATATATATATTGATTATTTTAAAATTAATAATATATTTTATATTTATTTTATTTTTTTTAAAAGGTGTGTGGTGTTGTTTTTTTTGTGGTTTGGGGTTTTTGGGGGTGCGTGGGCTTAACATGCCAATGCTTTTTTTTGCTTTTTAATTCCTCATATAAATATATAAAAACATATTTAAAAATATTTTATTATATTTTATATTATATATATATACACACAACACAAACCACACCCACACCACACACACCCCAAAACACACACACACAAAACCCACCACACACCACACACACCAACACCACACACACACCACACAAACACAAACAAACACCACACCACACCCACCCCCACCACCCCCAACACCCCAAAACCACACACACAAACACTATATATATTTTAATATATATTAATATATATATAAATATATTATTATATAAAAAAGGGGTTAGGGGGAAAAGTAAAAAGGGGAAAAGGGAAAAAAGGGGAATAAGAGGCTTAAGAGAAAAGGGGAAGATCAGGGAAGGAGAATCAAAGGAAAAAAAAGAGGTGGGGGGGGGGGAAGGGAGATAATAGCGAAGGAAAAGGGGAGAAAAGTGGGAAAAGGGGGCCCCCCTAAGAAAAAAAACGGGGGTTTTTATTTTTGTTTAGCTGAGTTTTTGAATATGAAATGTTTTTTTACATCATTAATATATATATATATATAATATATAATATAATTAATTAAAATTTTAAAATATATAATTATATTTATATATTTTAACACACCACACCACACACACACACACGCAACACAACACACCACACACACACACACACTATAAGGGGTGGATTTCTATTTTTGTTCCCGGATGTGGATAATTTTATTTCGGTTACCAGTGGACCACGTGGTGTTTTCCCCGTGGATCCAAATGTCACAAATAAGAACCCCCGCTCAGCGAGGGCGGGGTCCATTTTATATCTGCCTCGTTGAAACCCGGGGGTTCGTGTGAACCCGACGCGGTAAGGTCACCTCCGCCTCCCCCCGGGGAGTTCGTGCTAACTACCACCGCACTAAAACCCCCCCCCCGGTTTTTTTTCCCCCCAAAAAGGGCCCCCCCCCCGCCCTTCT
>NW_023646126.1:0-7794 GCF_015228065.2 Penaeus monodon
CCAAATATATATAATATATATATAATTATAATTTATAAAAATTATATATATATATTATATTATATTATATAAAATTATTATATTTTCCTCTTGGAAAATTTTATATTTCTGCAGGCATTGTTGTTATTTACGAAATTTAATCATGAATGTCCATGTGTTGTGTGTGTGTTGTATAATATATATATATATAATATATATAGTATATATATATATATATATATTATATATATATATAAATATATAACGTCAATATATATGGTTAATTTTTTTTTCTTTTATTGGGGATAGAAACATACAAGAAAGGAATAATTGCAGTCATCATAGAAAAACCAATGCCCGATTATTAAAGGATAAACAAAGATCATGTAGAAGGAAAATATTTAAACGTAGAATCATTTATACAATTACTGACGTGCTTTTAGGGTGAATTAGAAAAAGAACAATTATTTTTCACTATTCAATAAAAGGTTCATTTTTCAAAGGTTAAAAAAGTCAACACTGCTAGAAGTTTATGTTTCCTTATACCTAAATGAATACTAAAAATGCATTTTCCAAAGGTCCTAAAATGAATACTTTTAAATGTCAATTGTTTCCTTATACGTAACTAACCTAAACTTTTCCGAACCTAACCTAAACCTTAGCTACATAAAGTAACAATTTTAGTCTAACCTTATGATCCTAGTTTAAATCTAACCTTACGATTTTAGCCTAACCCAACGTTTCCTAAAAATAAGCGTCACTTAAACTAACCCATATCTAACCTAACCTAAACCAAACCTATACCTAACCTAAATTAACGATTGAGCCCTAATTTAATATTTCAACCCTTTCTAAACATCTTAACGATCCTAACCAAAACAGTCTAACCTAAATGTAACCTAAACTAGCCTAATCCATATCTAACCTAAGCTAAACCTAAAACCCCAAACCAACCTTCTAACATAACCTAAACTAAAATAAAGATTTCTACCGTAATATTTCTAAACTTTCCTGACTTTATGATTCTAATCTAAACGTAACTAACTACCCTAAACCATACCTAACTTAAACTAAACCTGGCCTTTAAACCCAACCTAAACCTACTCCAAACCTAAACCCAATCTAAAAAATTAAACCCAACCCAACCAAAACTTATCTAACCGAAATCTAACCTAAACCTAACCCTTTTTAACCGACCTACCTGCCTAAATTAAATTTTATCTAAACTAATCTTTCGAATCTTACTAACCTAACCTAACCTAATCTAACCTACTAATGTAAATGTAACTAACCTATCCTTAGGGGTTAAACCCTAACCGAACAATTTGCGAAACCAACCCTTCTAAGCTACCAAAACTTAACCCAAACCCCAACCCCAACTTAAATTTACGTTACCAAACGAAAACCTAACGTAAAAAAGGCAATGGGGATAGCAAAAAACGAGTGGGGGGAGAGAGAGAGAGAGAGAAAGGAAGAGGGAGAGGAGAGAGAGGTCAAAAGAGCAAGCGAAATGCTAAGATGAAGGAGAGAGGGAGGGGAGAAAAAAGAGCAAGAGGGAACAGAGGAAGGGGGTAGAGGTAGAGAGAAAGAAAGGGGAGAGAGAAAAAAAAGAGACAGAGAAAAGAAAGAGAAGAGACGAGGATGAATATAATATTATATATATATATATATATATTAAGAATATAATATATAATAATATATTATGTATAATAATGATGAAAATGATATAATGTGATGATAACGTTATAATGATGAAAATCAGAAAAATATGGTAAAAACGGAATTTTACCCATTATAAAAAAAAAAGGAAAAAAAAAAAAACCCCAAAAGGAAAAAGCGGAAAAATCTAGCGAAAATACCCTTTTTAGAGAAAACCAAATGATTTTTTTTTTTTCGATTTCTTTGGTTTTTTTGGCAATTATTAGGCTAAAAATGATAGTAATTACCGAATTGTTTTAATCATGACAAAAATGTAATAAAATGAAAAAAGAAAATTTTTTGATGAATTTGAGATTTTTAATATTATTATTAGTAGTAGTAGTAGTAGTAAATATTTTTATTATTATCATTACTATTTTTATTATTATATTTCATCATCACATCTCATCATATCACATCATCATATCTCATCATCATCAAAAACATCATCATCATCTCATCATCATCATATCATATCTCATCATATTATTTTTTTATTATTATTATTATTTTTGCACCCAGGGGGTCTTTGTCCGTCGAAAATTGTTAACATAAAGGGACCGGGAAAAACATGACGCAGCGGGTGTGAGGGAGGACGGGGGAACAACCCGAGAGACGCGGTTTGGGGTGCCCCCGTGAAGACCTGTGGGGGCCCTTGTACCTAAAAAAGTGTGTTGCCTTTTTAAGCGTATCGTCAGGGGGACATGGGTTTCCCCCTGTTTTTTGGGCCTATAGAAAAGTGGCAGTAAATAACTTTGCAAAAAAAGGGGAAAGACTTCATCGTGGTTTTTTTTTCGGCCCCTGCCTCGCCCCCTACGTTTTCCCTCCGGGTGTCTGGGACGTGGGTCCCGGGGCCTCTTGGAGCTGTTCATTTTCAGACCCTGTGTATGCACCCCGTCTGCCACCGCCTTGTGTTGGTGGCAGAGAGAGACGAGGCGACCGGCGAAAACAATTGGTGTCAGGAGTGGGTTTTTGTGATATTTGACAGGAAGCGCCGTTTTATAAATTTTTCCCAAAAATGGCGGGCCATGGGGGAGAGGGGCAGACTGGGGCAGGCCGAGTGAGTGAAGCCGAGCCAACCCCTGATCACGCCCGGGCCGGTTTTGGGGGGAGGAAATGGACAAAGGACAAAAGCAGGCACAAGGCACGCGAGGGGGCGCCCCATCTCGTGAGAGCAGGAAAGGGAAAAGGCAGAGGAACATTCTGCCGACTTGTTGGGTGCTACAGAGCAATCTTGCATCGTAAAGAGGGAAAAATCAGCAGTACACCGACAAGGCCTGCAACAGCGTGAAGAGTGAACTGATGGAGGGGGGGCAACTCTGAAGGGCGAGGTTCGGGGGCCGAGGGAAAAGGGGAAGGGGGAAAAAGGCGGGTCACGAGGTATAACTTTGCAAGAGAGGGGGAGACGGGGTTTTTGGCAACAGATGCCAGAGGTAGTTTTACGGGGCCCCCGGGGGTCCGGGCGGGAAAACCCCCGGGTCCGCTCGTCGTGTCGAGCCAGTGGTCGCTGCAAAAGGGCGGGGACCATCGGAACCGCCCCTTGGGGTATAGGTGGGGGCAAACTGGGCCCCCGGCACCCCCCCCTCGTTGCCCCCCTCACCCCCCCCTCCCCCCCAGGGGGTTTTATTAGGGCACGTGTTCTCCACCCGCAGCCCCTCGGCCCCAGACATTCTGTGAGGCAAAGCCAGCTGAGTACGACGGGAAGGTGGCCGGGGCTTTCTCCCCCAAATTTAAAAAGCGGGGCTCTGCCGGGGGAGCGGGAAAAGAAAGGCCCGCTTTGGTAAAGCGCAAGGGGCCCCGCGGTGGAAGTTTTGGGGGATTCCCTCATCCCAACACCCTCTTACACCAGCGGGGAAGGTTTTGAAACCCCGTTTGGGGGCACCCCACCAGGCCGAGTATATCGGGCCCACTTAAGAAGCGACTCGGGGCGGGGAGACAGTCCCAGCCGCAGGTTGGAGGCGCGGGTAAGGGGCGCCCCTGCGCTCGGAAGAGAGTTTGTGGTCCAAAAGCCCGCGTTTTCTTTGTTACCTTTGCGGCCACACGCAAATCTACGTCAAGCGGAACCCCTGAGGCCTGCGGGTGGCGCTGGGAGGGTTGGAGTTCGAGGCCTTCCTGAAGGAAACCAGGGGCCTAGGGCCACTGCTCAGCCCCCCCGTGACCCCGGGGGCCAAAAGGGTAAGTGGAAAAGGTAGCTTTTGGGGAAAGGTGATCCGAGCCTTTTTCCCAAGGCTTGTGTTGGGGCGCGGAGAGTGGGGCACAGACTAGTCGTGTCAGAGGGAGCGGAGAACACGTCCCTCACCGACGGATTCTGATCCCTTTCCCAGCAGTGCTGCAAGGACTGTGGTAGGTATGCTCACCATCCGAGTCATGCCTAAGGCTAAGGAAGTGGTACAGGCGGAAAACTCTGGAAAGGGGCCAAAACCCCGCCGTCTTCGCCCCCGGGGCCCCGATTTGGGGAAAGCTGCCGTGAACCAGCACGATGCAGGTGGGGGCTAATAGATGGGAAGCCATGCCGCCGAAGTGGACACTGGGGCTGAGAAGAACCCTAGTGGGGCCCTGATATGTTGCCACTGCAATTTTCCAGCGCACCACAGAGACTGTGGGTGCCCGGGGGGCTTGTTCGTAAAGGGCCAGTGGACTCGTTTTGGCGTGGGCAGCACGGTGCAGCGGCTGCCTGTTATGGGGGCCGATCTGGACGACACGCTTGCTGGTCCTTGATAAACCCGACGCGAGTAAAGGGGGTGTGTCGACCTTTGGACGGGAATGTGAGGGGGCACGGGGAAAATGTCCCTTTCTTCCCGAGGTTGGGGTGCAGAGGGAGTTCGGTGAGCGACTGCACCTTCCCCTAGGACGAGTCTAGAATCCGGTGTCCTGTCAAAGTGATGCTGGGTAGAGGGCCTCGTGGGGCCCCTTCAAACCGAGCGGCTGATGGCGTAGCGGTTGGGGAGGCCTTTTTTGGACCAGGGAGGGGTTATTTCGTGTTGGGAGCTAACATCTTGATAAGGCCCAGAAGGTGCCAGTTTGGGGCAAAGCTGGGCACTTGTGAGGAAGGGGGCGTCCCGAAAGTCGCGGGGCAAAAGTTGGTTTGGGGTTTGGGGCCGTTGCCTGACTTCTCGGGACTTTTGGGGCACCGGAGCGCCGCCAAACCCGGCGGAGGTGCACCGACGAGTGCGTGGCAAGCCAAGGTAGCCGGCCATCCATGAGAGACCTATGACCACGCATGAGGGAATCTACACATGGGGAAGAGTATGGCTGCATAAACCCCCGTCGGAAGCGGGGCTCTCGCCGAAGCTACAGAGCCCCCGGGAGGGCAACACGGGGGTAGCACCCCCCTTGATGTCACCCATAATTCGCAGAGGGGGCAAACGACCGTCGTTTTCCACGTGGGCCGGGTGTGGCGTTACCAGGGCAGGAAACTACTCCTGGGGCCATGGTGAAAAAGGATAAATTACCCCAGTAGGGCGATGAGGAGTGGGAGACCGACCCAGATGAGGACGAGCTTTTGGGGGTGGGGCGATGCAGCGCGTCAAGGGGACCATGAGCCCGGTCTTGGACAGGAGAACCCCCCGGGCCACTGCCAATCTACCGCCCCCCCCAAACCCCCCTCCCGAGAGCCCCAGCGAGAGCGAAAAAAGCCGCGCTGGGTGAAAAATTTTTGTGTTTCTGAGAAATGATTTTTTTAAATTTTCTGTATTTGTTTTAGGTTTAGATATGACAGAGCAAGGGTCGTCGTTTATAGGGGGGGGTAGTGCTCCCAGTGGGTCTTTTTTCTTGTGCGAAAAAGTTTAACTAAGGGACCCGGGACATGACGCAGGGGGGGGGGCTGTGACGGAGAGCGGAGGAAAAAGCCGAAGAAAGCGGTTGGGTGCTGCCCGTGAAAACCTCGGTTGCCCTTGTGACCTGAAAACGTTGTTTTCCCTGTTTTTAAAAATGTATCGTGCGTGTGACATGCTGGGTTTCCCCTGATTGTGCCTATAGATAAGTGTGGCGGGTAAAACCTTGTCAAATAAAGGAAAGACTTTATCGTGTTTTATTTGTGCCCTGCCTCGCCACCCACGTTTTCCCCTCCGGTGTTCTGGGGCGCTGTGTGTCGGTGCCTCTTGGAGCGTTCGTGTTCAGACCCTGTGTAAGGCACGCCGTCGGGGCCCAGCCTGCCTTGTTTTTGGGGCAGAGAGAACGAGGCGACCGGGTAACAAATTTATTATTATTATTATTATTATTTTTTATTATTATTTTTTTATTATTATTTTTATTATTAATTTTTATTAGTATTCAAAAAAAAATAACTGTAAAAATAACAAATAAAATAAAAAAAATATAAAAAGTTAATAATGTCTTATAAATTGTTATTTTTTTTAAATTGTTTTATTATCATTACTATTTTTTTTTACTGGTGATAATTGCTTTGGTTGCCCCTATTGTCATTCGGGTCTATTACCATTTATGCTGCCACATTGCATTTGGTTTTCATATTGCATTCTGGGGATCCATTTTGTCATTTGGTTTCCAATTGTGATTTTTTTTTTTTTGACTTCGCATGAAAAACATTTGTATTAGAGAGTCTGTTTTTATTACTGTTTTTTTTTGATTTTGGGTCTTTTAGTTTTTATTTTTACATGTGACTATCAATTAAAAAAAAAAAAAATTTTTAAATTTATAAATTTTATTGTTTTTTATGAATTGAAACGTTTGATTTCATCAAAAGCTAAAATTTCGTAATTGGCGATTTTTGATACACAATTGTTCCCTAATAATAAAATTTCTTTTTTAATTTTTATCATTTTGGTTAATGTCTTATCTCATTCAGCAATATTATGATCCGGGCCGGGGCACTAATTACCCTCATTAATCCCCCAATGGGGTAAATGTATATTTATTTTTATTTATTATTTATTTCCATATTTATTTTTTTAATTTTTTTTATTTTTTGTTTTTTTTTTCTTGTAATTTTTATATATTTTTTTTTATTGATTGTTATTTTTTCACTTTTTCATTTTCTGATTTTTTTTCATTTTTTATTTTATTTTTATCATTTTAGTGTTGCATTTTTTATTTGGGAATTAGTTTTTTTTTTTATGATACTATTGACTTATCATTTTTTTCAATATCATTTATTACTGAAATTTTTCCTTTATTTTATCTATTTTTTTTTTTTTACTGCCCTAGATATTTTTTATTTTTCATTTTATAATTTAGTTATTTTTTTTAATCAATTTCAAAAATTTACTTTCGCTTCCCTTCCAGTTTATGTTTTAATCTTATTTTTTGCTTTCCAAAATTCCTTTTCCCCTTTTTTTTTTTTTTTTTTTTCCTTTTTTTTTTAATTCTTAATTTTTTCGTTTTAGTATTTTTTTTTTTTTACAAATTTAAAAATTTATTAATATATTATATTATATATATAATATATTTTATATATATATATATATATATATATATATTTATTTATTATTATATATAATAATTATATTATTACATTATATATATAATATATAATTATTATATATATATATATATATATATATTAATTTTCCACTTTCCCCCTTTTTCTTCTTATTTTCAATTTTATTCTTTTTCTTCTTTTTATTATTATTAATTTTATTCTCTTCTTTTTCTTCCCTTTTATTTGGGTCGCTTTTTTCCCCCCTTTTCGTCTTCTTCTTTTTCATTCTTTTCCTTATTGCTTTTGTCTCTTTGGGGTCACTTCCCCCCCTTTTCGTCTTCTCCTTTTTTCTTTGTCTCATTCATCCCTTATTGCTTTGTTTTCTTGGATCGCTTCTTCCCCTTTTCGTCTTCCCTTTTTTTTTTCCATTCTTCCCTTACGCTTCGACTTATTGGTCGCTTTTTCCCCTTTTCTTTTTTTCCCTTTCCCTTCTTCCGGCTGCGCCGCGAGCAGCGTCGTCGTTCCACCAATGGAGAAGACTCCCGGGGGATGTCCAGGCGGGCCCCCTTCCCGTCGACCCCCCCCTTCCCCCTCCTCCCCCGGGAATGCCATTGGGGACCTCTATGTGAGGGGGGAGCTTAGTGCCAGTTGGGGTTGTGGCTGAGGGAAGAGAGGCGCGAGGGGGAGAGCCTCGTTTTGGGGTGTGCCAGCATGAAGGTGGGCGGGGTCAAGGCAGC
>NW_023646127.1:0-7794 GCF_015228065.2 Penaeus monodon
ATCTATATCTATCTAATATCTATCTATCTATTATTATTACTATCTATCTATCCCCTTCTCTCTCCTCTCTCTATCTCGTCTCTCTCTCTTCCATATATATATATAATATATAATAAATATTTTATATTTATAATATATTTCATATATATATATATATATATATATATATATATATATATATATATATATATATATATAATACAGAACAAAGGGCCGTACCAAAGTACATACCATGGAAATGTCTGCGACAAACGCTGCTTTACGGTACTTCCATTTTCAGTACTTCATAACCAGACACAATTGAACTTTCATATGGCCATAAAATATTCCTTGCTATTTTTTTACGCCGGGTGTTTTAGCAGCTTCACTGTTAGTGTCAAGTTCCTGAAAACATTATGACTACATGATGAAATAAACTGATTTTACAATTCGAAAAAAAAATGAACCATAAATAAACCAATCAAATCATGAATAAAAACTGGTTCCCTCAAGAGCTCGTCCTATGAAAAACACGATCCAAAGGAATGATAAGAAAATGCCTGTCCCCAACGCATACTCCCTCTGCGTATGGGTCCAATGTTAAGATTATCTCATATTTTCCATCATAATTTCCCCTGATCCCCCCTCTCATCTTACGTACTTTCGAAACTTGGGTCACCTCACCTAATTAATGTACCTTTTCTATACTGTTTATTTTCATTATCTTAAGCTTGTACTTTCAATAAACTTAATTGTCATGCTAGAGTAACTAATGTTAACTTTCGTGAATGCTTGTATATTTTTTATTTATTGTAAATCAGACCATTTTTAAGTCCTCGTTTTTCCGTTAATTCCTCTTTTTAAAGATTCCTCTTAATTATTTGCTAAAGACTTTACTCTGTAAAGCCATGCGTTCTTGTGGAAATTCTTACAATTTCAGACAGATGTTTTTTGGTCAGCCGTAATACTTCTGGGGAAAGCTGTCTTAATTTTTATGACTGAAGAATAAAACATTGTTAAAATTGCCCATCAGACTGATTTTAAAAAACATTACGTAAGATATTTTGATAGATCATGCACTCCAAATTTTCTCCCTCGCAGCGTGTTGAAAATAATAAAGTTATCCACTCAAAGTTAACACGAAGAATTTGAAAGAAAATGGCATAACTATTAGAATAAAATTTTCATATGATAAAGTGCTTAGAGATTACTAACAACTTTCTTCATGAAAAAAATAGATATAAATAAATTAAAATTAAATTAATTAAATTGATTATCTCATCGTCGTCAATTTTGTTTATTAAATATGTATGGTTTTCTCTATATTGATAAATTGCCTTTTTGCTCTTACACTTCCCTATTTCAGATATCTTTTTAAGGAACAAATACCGAAAATCTTGAAATATTATCATCGTAACTTGACAAAAAAGTAATTTCACGCTTCGCCTGTTTATGACTCTCCGATGACTCCCAGTCTATTTATAAGACAAATCAAGATGCACTCTGAAACACACACTCACGCACATGCATCATGTACTTCTTGCGTGTATATTTGTCATATATATATATATATATGTATATATATATATATATATATATATATATATATATTATATATATATATATAGTTTTAGCATTGTGGGGATTTTACCACACACACACACACACACACACACACACACACACACACACACACACACACACACACACACACACACACACACACACACGCACACAACTCACACGCACACACGCACACCAACATAATCTTATGTATAAAAAAAAAAAAAAAAAAAAAAAAAAAAAAAATATATATATATATATATATATTTTTTTTTTTATTTATTTATTTTTTTTTTTTTATACATATATGTGTGCGTGTGCGTGTGTGCGTGTGAGTGTGTGCGTGTGTGTGTGTGTGTGTGTGTGTGTGTGTGTGTGTGTGTGTGTGTGTGTGTGTGTGTGTGTGTGTGTGTGTGTGTGTGTGTGTGTGTGTGGTAGAAATCCCCACAATGCTAAAACTATATATATATATATATATATATATATATATATATATATATATATATATATATATATATATATGACAAATATACACGCAAGAAGTACATGATGCATGTGCGTGAGTGTGTGTTTCAGAGTGCATCTTGATTTGTCTTATAAATAGACTGGCGAGTCATCGGGGAGTCATAACAGGCGAAGCGTGAAATTACTTTTTTGTCAAAGTTACGATGATAATATTTCAAGATTTTCGGTATTTGTTCCTTAAAAAGATATCTGAATAGGGAAGTGTAAGAGCAAAAATGGTAATTTATCAATATAGAGAAAACCATACATATTTAATAAACAAAAATTGAACGACGATGAGATAATCAATTTAATTAATTTAATTTTAATTTATTTATATCTATTTTTTTCATGAAGAAGTTGTTAGTAATCTCTAAGCACTTTATCATATGAAAATTTTATTCTAATAGTTTATGCCATTCTGTCTTTCAAATTCTTCGTGTTAACTTTGAGGGATAACTTTATTATTTTCAACACGCTGCGAGGGAGAAAATTTGGAGTGCATGATCTATCAAAATATCTTACGTAATGTTTCTTAAAATCAGTCTGATGGGCAATTTTAACAATGTTTTATTCTTCAGTCATAAAAATTAAGACAGCTTTCCCCCAGAAGTATTACGGCTGACCAAAAAACATCTCGTCTGAAATTGTAAGAATTTCCACAAGAACGCATGGCTTTACAGAGTAAAGTCTTTAGCAAATAATATAAGAGGAATCTTTAAAAAGAGGAATTAACGGAAAACAGAGGACTAAAAATGGTCTGATTTACAATAAAAAAAAATATACAACGCATTCACGAAAGTTAACATTAGTTACTCTAGCATGACAATTAAGTTTATTGAAATGTACAAGCTTAAAGCATAATGAAAATAAACAGTATAGAAAAGGTACATTAATTAAGGTGAGGTGACCCCAAGTTTCGAAAGCTACGTAAGAGAGAGGGGGATCAGGGGAAATTATGATGGAAAATACTGAGATAAATCTTAACATTGGACCCATACGCAGAGGGAGTATGCGTTGGGGACAGGCATTTTCTTATCATTCCTTTGGATCGGTGTTTTTTCATAGGACGAGCTCTTGAGGGAACCAGTTTTTATTCATTGATTGATTGGTTTATTTATGGTTCATTTTTTTTTCGATTGTAAATCAGTTTATTTCATCATGTAGTCATAATGTTTTCAGGAACTTGACACTAACAGTGAAGCTGCTAAAACCCGGCGTATAAAAATAGCAAGGAATATTTTATGGCCATATGAAAGTTCAATTGTGTCTGGTTATGAAGTACTGAAAATGGAAGTACCGTAAAGCAGCGTTTTGTCGCAGACATTCCATGGTATGTACTTTTGGTACGGCCCTTTTTTAGTTCCTTTGTATTTATATATATATATATATATATATATATATATATATATATATTATAATATATATATATATATAATGAAACTATCAGCTTAGCAAACACTCTTTCCTTCACACAATATATATCATACCTCGAATGGCTCCACTGAAAAACGATATAATATATAATAAATTTGCGATGCAATTTCAGTACACTTTTCTTCTAGTCACTTTACCAAGGCGTCAAAATCTCTCCTGCTCCAGTTAAGAAAAGAAGCCATACTGAAGCGCAGCAGACTAGATGCGCCTACCCGAGCGCCTACCCGAGCGACAGCGAATCCATCCCGGAGCAGAGGGGGTCCTGCAGGGGCCGGGTCGGGATCACCAGCCCGCTCTGAATGATCGTGACGTCCGTGACGGGCTGGTGGCTGGCGGCGGCGGACACGACCTCCAGCCCTGCCGTCACCTCGCCGAACACCGGGATCACCAAGTCCATCCCCAGGTTGTCGCTCGTGCAGATCCCGAAGAGCGTGTCGTGCTTGGAGTTTGCCGTCGCTGTAGTCCGCCAGGTAGCCCGCCTTGTCCGCGTCGCCGTGCTCGCCTCCCCACTCCAGGCTGTCGATCAAACCTTTGGCCACGAACCGCTTCTCCCGCTGGCAGTAGTACTTGCCCCCGACGAGCGTCTCTCCGGGCTCGCCCTTGTCGTTGACCCGCGAAAAGAAGGAGCCGACGAAGGAGGCCCCGAGCGTGCCAAGACAGAGCGCCAGGAACTGCTGCGCCCTCCGCATGTGGCCGCGCAGCCGGATGTACACACGGCCAGGTGGAGCCCGCCGGCCGAGAGCTCCAGGAATACCACGGGGCGATCGCTCTCCAGGAGGCCCTCGAGCGCCGAGAACTGAAACGCGTTTCAAATATTTATGATTGATTCAAGAAATTTACATAGGGTAATTCATAACGTTTTGGCTCGCACAAATATCGAGCTTGCTGTTGAAATGTTCAGTTTTGTATATATTAACCTGCAGGTCATTTAATTATATCATTGAACAAGCCATGCCATTTTTTAACACTTTAATATCAGACGTGAATGGTAGCTTACGCTATAAATAGCAAGGATGAAAAATATATGCAGTCAGGAAGTTCGGTATCAAAAAGAGTGACTATGCACACTGTATATGAATGCTATGTTACCTGTATCAACACCTGAGGATCGGGACCAGCGGCAGCGAGAGCGTAAAGCAAGAGATGGTCGTCCTGCCACGCCAGGTGGGCGTGACGGCCGTCTCCCATGTGAACCCGGCAGCTTAACCCCCGAGACCGGTTCCTCCGCCGGTTCTCGGCTGGGACTGCTCCATGAAGCCACTGGCCACAAACGACTCCCGCAGACTCATGTTTGTGTTGGTGGAGGGCGCAGAGCACCCGCTTCGATTCGACGTGTCGTTGTCCGGGTCGTGCATGACAGAAGCAGTAACAGGCATTGGCAACACGTTCAGGCATTCCCTGGTGGTGCTTATGGGAACACGGGACTCGGATATATTTGTTTCACTCAACAAGTTTGTAATTTTTTGTGTTGGTAACAGTTCTTTCAGGTGAGCCTCGTGCATAAGAACGTGATCAATATTCTTGGCTTTCTGAACCTTTTCCTGCAGCGTGGTGACCGTATCCTCCATCTCCAGCAGGCTTTCATTCGCCACACTCAGGCACATGAGCCTTACAAGAGCAGTCTTGAAGTGAGACGAGGTTTTCTGATGAAGTTCTCTCGCCTCATGAATGACGGTGGCCGCGTCGGACCCGAAGCCCTCCTTCTTCTCCTCCAAGAGCGTGGCCGTTGTGACTACTGAGTGTCCGTCCCGGAGATGCCCCGTCAGGATGCAGAGTCCACACACTTCTGTTCGGCAGTGCCTACACCAGTAGGTCAAGGGTTCCCGTGTTCTGCACAGTGCTCTACCTGCAGAGAACAAACGAGCTATACCTAACCAGATGTTGGATGATTGTTGTGCATTAGTGGTAAGGATTTGTGAAACTCAGTGTTGTGTCAGAATGATAAAATGTAAAAAACACATTGGTGATTATGCATACTGTTCATACCGCAAGCCCTCGTTATTCTAAAACATTAGAGTTGTTTGGAGATAACGATGAGTATCGCAATTTTCAACAAGAGTTTTCGTCTACAGCAGTAATAAAAGGTACAGTTAACAATTTATTCGCGTTTAGCTCTCTGTCTTTATCTAGAGAGTGATATAAATATATTCTTTTGCTTTTATATGTGTGTATACACGCGTGTGTTTGTGTACATGTGTCCTTGTATATGTGGTTATAAACTAGATGTTATAAGTAGTCCCTCAGTGAACAAACCACTAGCCAGGAAATCATAACTAAAGAACTACTATCAAATAACTGAAAATGTGATTCTTGAACCCAAGTGATATAATATGAACCAGCCTACTCGACTAACAACTTAACCGTCCTTCTCTGACTTCAAGAAACATATCACCCACAGAAACATTATTGATGCTAATAACAAATACAATATAAAACACCGTTACATTGAATGAGAAACTTCATACCTGATTCTCGAGGTAAGTCGTGGACAAGCTCAGCAAACTGAAGTTGACGGGAAGGCTATAAATTGACAAGAATGGGTGACACGTTCGGCAGATGGGGCATGACAAGGGTTTCTCCGTGGCTGCGTTCTTGACTGAAGTGACACAAGCACGGCAGAGGGTATGGCCGCACGGAAGCACGAGAGGGTCCCGTGCTCCTGTTACGTACACTTCGGAACAAACGGCACATGTAACCGCATCCTCCATCTTTATAAAAAAAAAAAAAAAAAAAAAAAAAAGTGATAAAAACGGTGATAAATATAGTATTCATGACAATAATGAGAATAGTAGTAGAGTATTGGTAATGAATAAAATTAGTAGTAGTAGTAATAACACTGATAATAATAGTAATGATATTAATGACGATAATAAAGGCAATAAGCGTGAGGATAATGAAATAAGTTATAAAATAGAGATAATAATGATAATAATAATAATCATCATCATAATAATAATAACAATAATGGTAATAATGATGATATTAATATTGACGATAACATAATGACAATTATGATGATGATGATAATAATAATAATAATAATAATAAACATAATAATAATAATGATAATAATAAATAATGATAAACATAATAACAATAATAATAATAACTATAACAATAATGATAATAATGATAATAATAATAATAAGATAATAACAAAAATATAATAATAATATCAATAATAATAATGATAATAATAATAATAATAATAATAATAATAATAATAATAATAATAATAATAATAATAATAAGCTTAAGATATGATGATAATGATGATAATGTCATAATAGTGATGATAATAATGATAATTACATACATAAGATGAAAATAATAATAATGGTGGTAATGCTAATAATGATAGTAGTAATGATGATAATAATAATGATGATGATGTGATGATAACAACAATAAAAATAACAACAATAATAATAAGATGAGGAAGAACTGTGAAAATAATAATGATAATGATAATAATGATAATATTAGCATTATCATTATTATTATGATGATAATAATAATGACGATGATGATAATAACGAGAACAATAATAATAAAGATAATAATAACAATAATAATAACAATAATAATAACAATAAAAGTATAATAATAATAATAATAATAATAATAATAATAATAATAATAATAATAATAGTAATAATAATAATAATAATAATAATAATAATAACGATAATGATAACAGTAATAATGATCTAAAAAATAATAATAATGATGATGATGATAATAATAATAATAGCATTAATAATGATCTTGACGATGATAATAATAAAAATGATAACGATGATAGTAACCATAACGATAATGATTATTATAACGACGATAATAATAATCATAATTATAATAACATTTCTAATATCGATAATAATATTTATAATAACAATAATAATATTTATATCAACGATAATAATCATCATAACAACGATAATGGTGATCATAACAACGATAATGGTAATAACGATAATAATAATAACAATAATAACACCAATGATAATAACGATAATAAAAGTTATATTAATAACGCTAATAATAATATCAATAGTAATAATAATAATAATTTTATTATTCATAACGATAATAATATATCAAGAGTAATAACATCAATAGTAAGTAATGAATAAATAAGATAATAATAATATTATTATTAATGATAATAATAATATTAATAGTAATAAACGATAATAATATTATTATAATAACAATATTTATATCATTAAAAATAACGATAATGACATAATATTATCATTTTAAAGATAATAATAATAATACTTTTAAACGATATAAATTATTATTTAA
>NW_023646128.1:0-2500 GCF_015228065.2 Penaeus monodon
TTTTAAACCCTTGTGACCAGTCTCACGACACACCATCTATTCTCTCTACCAAGTGCGAGGCTAAGGTGAGGTCTAGGCCCCCCTCCCCTGGCATGCTTTGGCTCTGGTCATTGAGAAGAGCGATTTTGGGGGAAAAGTCTCAAGCAATGATACCCTAAAAAGCGAACATCCCCTCTGTTAATGTCCCTGGAGCATGACACTGTCGATGTTCCTTGATCACACTATTGGAGGATGCATTTTTCTATTAAAGTCATAGATGTACCACTGTAGTATGCTTGTTTTGGTGTCATGATTTACATGGTCAAGTTACATTTGAGACGTCTTTATGTTCGGATTCAGAGTCTGACAGCTCCATTGTGAAGTCCCGCTGATTGAGGGCTTCATCTTTTTTCTGGGCTGTTTGTCAGGTCCACTGGGAGGGGGAGAGCCTTTGGTAGCTCTGACTTTTGTTAATTTGGCTTTTCTTATCTCAGTTTTGTTTGTGTATCTTTTCTTTTTGTTGACTTTATCTGGTATGGTCAGTCTGTTCTGGCACTGGTGCATAGATTCACCCTGTTTTGGCTGTCACCGGGGTTTGGGAGTGGGAGGGGAGTCTCTAAGGAGAAATTGTCGTCTCTGGGGGAGGATCTTGCGTGCCCTTTGAACCTTTCTGCACAAACTGTGATGGCGAAAATTTTTTTTTGGAGATATCCGGGTGTCGGCTGTGGAGGAGCTTCTTCCCCCTTAGGAGGTCGGGAAGTCGGGGTCCTTTTGCTCTGCCC
Source organism: Penaeus monodon (assembly GCF_015228065.2). NCBI lineage: Eukaryota > Metazoa > Arthropoda > Malacostraca > Decapoda > Penaeidae > Penaeus > Penaeus monodon. The sequence continues at coordinate 762 of NW_023646128.1, forward strand.
CCCAGACAGGGGTGCCTGGGGGAGTAGGAACAAAGTCTGGTCACTTTTTAGCAACCTCTTGTCGGTTGAGGGCCACCTCTTTCCTGCAGAGCAGCCAGGCTCCTGACACGTTGGGACATTTTGGTTGTTGTGTCCCTTTGCCCTTTCCCTTGTGTCCTTAAGCACATTTCGGTGTTGTGTGCCTTGCACGACACCATATTTGGGCTTGACTTTGCAGCTAGCCTGGTGGTGACCATATTCTTGGCACCTAAAGCACTGAAGTGGCTCAGGTACATTGGTTCTTAGGTTGAAGGTGCCCCAGTTACCCGGATCAAAGGTAGTGATTGGGGCTCCTTTCAGGGTCACCAGGACTTTGCCTGGTTGGGGGCTTCCATTTCGACATTTGGGAAGCCCCACGACCTGTGGGCGTGATGTGATCAATCCACATCATATGAAACTGAGAACCAAGTACCACCATCTTGACTCTCCTATCGTCGGGATTCAGTGGCGAACACACACTTTCCTCCCATCTTTAAGCTCTTTCGTTTCCTGCAAAAAGGTCAAGTAGCTTGGTCTTTGAGCACATAAACATGCCCTGGTCTCTGGCAACCCGGATTAACAACCGGATTTTTCTCTGCATCTCCAATGCTCTACCAGTTGCTAGGCATTGTCGAAACCTTCAGGTTTAGAAGGAACCTTGAACCGTGGGGAAAAATCCAGACTCTCCCTCAGAGTCTGTCCCCTGGCCTAAGTCGTTTCGGACCGCTCTTTCGGCTTGGATTCTTGGCTACGGTTGTGGGAGCACAGCTTTTTGCCGGGTTTCAGCTTGTGTTCCCTCTCGGTCGGGGGGAGTCTAGGGGACTCGGGGGCCCCTTTTTTTGGGTGCTCACCAGGCCGCCCTCGCTGCAAATCTCAGGACGCTGTTTTTGGTGATGTCTTGTCCTTTTTGCACGGGTCTAAAAAATCTCCTGTGCTTTGGTTTTCTTTTCCCTCTAGAACCCATGTATAGCTTCAAAGTGTTCCCTTGGTCTTCGTATTCTTCATCTTTTCTCTTCTTTTTTTGTGGGGGGGGGGGGGGGTGAATCTTTGTATTGATAAGCTTATTTCTCCTTTCACCCCCACACCCCCACGGAGTCCAAAAAGGGGAAGCTGTATTTTAAAACCCATTCTACAGCTAGGGGGGAGTGAAGGATATACACACCCACTGAAATGGCACTCAGGGACAGTGTGACGCAGGAAAATAATAAATTTCCCCTTTTTTGGACCGCTAATAACGTAGACAATGACCGCTTACATTCAAGATTTACCAAAAGGGTCAACCTTCACGGCCTCGGACTTCACTTCCTCAGTTATTCCATATTTTACAAATAAACAGCATCAAAACTCAATCACTAAACCTATAACCAGACGAAATGTTTTTTAAAGAATTGGTTACTAATGGTTACCTAGTGTTTTTATTTGATAGAATTACGAAAATTTCCTTTGTAAAATATTCTCAAAGCAACCTCTACTATTAAAAAAAGACCGTAGGTATGTCAAATACCGTATATGGGTAGTTTAAGTTTTTAAATTGAGATGCATTTAAAATCAGTTACAAATTAATTACCCCCAAAATAATTCACTTTTGTCTTTACTAACACTAACAATATTGCCAAATTTTTGAAACGACCATTGACATGTAACTCTGAACTGTGTTCTAATGTAGCCTACTTATTTGCCTGTCCTTGCTGCCAATTCGTACGTTTGGGGGCTACCTCACA
>NW_023646129.1:0-12500 GCF_015228065.2 Penaeus monodon
AAAAAAAAAAGAAAAAAAAAAAAAAAAAAAAAAAAAAATTATATATATATTAATATATATTATATTATATTAAATTATATATTTCGCTGTGTGAGTGTGTGTGAGTTTGTGTGTGTGTGTGTATCATTTTTTCTTAAATAATATTATTATATTATAAATATAATATAATATATAATTATTATATATATTTTTTTTTTTTTTTTTTTTTATTTATTTTAAATAAATATATATATATTATATATAAATATATATATAATTTTATAATTTTGTTATATATTTATATATTTATTTTTTTATTTTATTTAATGTGTGTGTTTTTTTTTTAAAAATATATATTATTTTTAAAATTTTTTTTAAAAATAAAAAATATATATTATTAATTTTTAAAATTTATTAAAAAATTTATATATATCCTTTATTTCTCTAAATATAGATTTGTGTGTATATGTATAAAATTATATATATATATTATATATTATTATATATATTATAAAATATAATAATTAAAATTTGTCGTATAAATGTAAATAATAAAAATATACTATTGTTATATTTTTAATAATATATATATATATATTATAATATATTTTTTAATTTTAATAATGTTGTATAATAATTTTATATATATAATATAAAATATTATATTATTAATATTATAATATAAAAATTTTAATTTTGTATAAATGAATAAATACATATTATAAAATTATATATATATATATATAATATAATTATATTTATATAAAAAAAATTTATATATTATAAAACCACATATACATGAAAATATCTCTGGTCTGGTGTATGTTGTGTGTGGGGTGAGAGTGTGTGTGTGTGGGTGTTTTTATTTCAAACCAAACCAAACCAAACCAACCCAACCTAAGCAAACCAAACCCCAAAACAAACCCCAAAACCTAAGCTAAACCTCCCCCAAAAACCTAAGCTAAACCTAATCGAAACCTAACTGAAACCTAACCAAAACCCTAACAAACCTAACCCAATCAAACCAAAACCTTCCCAAACAACGCAAACCAAGCTACCCCCAAACCAAAACCCTACCCCAAAAACCAAACCCAAAAACCTACCAAAAAATAACCCAAAACAAACCCCCAAACAAAACCCCAAACCTAACCAAAACCCAAACCCCAAAAACCAAAACAAAAACCTCCCCCAAACCTAACCTAAACCAAGAAAATAAAAACAAAAACCCTACCCCAAATCACGCAAACCAAGCTACACCCACCTAAACCTCCCCCTAACCCAACCTACCCTAAACAACCCCAAAACAACCCAAAAACTTAACCCCAAAACCAAACCAAAAACCAAACCCCAAAACCCTAACCTAAACCTACCCAAAACCCTAACCAAAAACCTAAGCAAAATTAAACCCAAACCAAACCCTAAACTTGACCAAACCCTAACCCAAACCAACCAAAAACCTAACCTAAACCAAACTAAACCTTAACCTAACCTAAACCAAACCCAAAAAACCTGACCAAAAACCTAATTTAAAAACTCCCAAAACCAAACCCAAAACCCAACAAAACCCAAACCAAACCAAAAACCTAACCCAAACCAAAACCCAAACCAAACCTAATCCTAACCAAACCAACCCAAACCTCCCCTTAACCTAACCCAACCTAATCCAACCAAACCCAAACCAAAATCCAACCCAAACCCGAAACCAAACCCTAAACCAACTAAACCAACTAAAAACTTAACCAAATTCTAACTAAAAATTAACCAAAACCTCCCCCCAAACCTTCCAAATCAACCCAAACCTAACCAAAACCAACCCCAAACCTAACCCTAAACCCAACCCAACCTAACTCAAACCAAACCCCAAACCAACCCCAAGCCTAACCTAAACCAAACCCCAAAACCTACCTTTAACCAAACCCCTAAACCTCCCCAAGCCAAAACCCAAAACCCTCCCCCAACCCAAAATCCTCCCCGAACCCAAACTAATCCTAACCTAACACAAACCAAACCCTAAACCTAACCTAACTCAAACCAAACCCCAAAATTTAAAACCAAAACCCTCTCAAATCAAACCAAAAAACCAAACCGCTCCCCCAAACCTTAAAAAAAAATCAAACCAAAACCCAAACCTAAACCAAACCCAAACCCAACCCAAAACAAACCCCAAACCTAACTAAAACCAAACCCCAAAAACCAAACCAAAACCCTCCCTCAACCAACCCAACCTAACCTAAACCAAACCCCAAACCAAAACCCAAAAACCAAACCCTAAACCTAACTCAAATCAAACCCAAACCAAACCCCTATCAAACCCAAACCCTTACCTAAACTAACCCAACAATCCAAACCAAAGCCAACCTAAGCCAAAAGCAAACCTAAACCAAACCTAAATCTAACCAAACTAACCCAAAAATAACCAAAACCCAAACCCAAAAACCAAACCCCCAACCCAACCCAAACTAACAAAAACTCCCCAAAATGTAACCCACCAAACCCCAAAACCAAAACCCTAAACCGAACCGAAACCAAACCCCTACCTATCAAACCAAACCTAAACCTATCCTAAACCCAAACCAAAACCCTATCGAAAACCTAACCTAAACCTATCGAAAACCTAACCAAAACCTAACCACACCCTAACTAAACCTATCCAAAACCTTACCAAAACATACCCTAAACTACCTAAAGTTTCCTAAACCTATCCGAAACTTTCCTAAACCTAACCTTAACTAAAAAAACCCAACCTAAAGGTTTCCTTGATTTTTGCAAACGTAACGAACCTAATAATATATAATATATAAATCTATATATAAATAATATTTTATATATATAATATTTTTCTATATATGTGGGGGTTGTTGGTTTGGTTTTTGTGTGTTGGGTGTGTGTGATTTTGGGTGTGGTGTGGTGTGTGTGTGTATTTTTTGTGGTGTGTGTTTGGGTTGTGTGTGTGTACTACAAATTTTTTGGGGGCTCGATTGTATCTGTATATATATGTACATACTTTATTATATATATATATAATATATATATAATTAAAATATAAATAAAATATATTATATATTATATATAATTATAATATATATATATAATTTTATATAATTTTATATATATTTTATATTTTTATATATTCCGTTTTTGGCTAACGAAAATAATGTGTATATATATTTAATATTTTATATATATATTTATATTTATATATTATATATTAATAAGAAAACCAGTCCTACTATGTAAATATTAATATATATATATATATATATTATAATATATTATATATATAATATATATATTAATATTTTATAAAAATTATATTATTATTTTAATTTTAATGATGATATATTGTAGATAAGGTGGTAGATAGATAGATAATAGATAGAGAGATATATAAAATAAAATTAGATAAAAATAACACATTTAAAACTATTCCTTCTATACCATCTATTTTATTTTATACATACATTGTGTGTTTGAAAATGTTATGTATATAAACGCACACACGACCCACACACACCAAACAAAAACGCACATATATATTATATTTTATATATATATATATAATTTTAAATAAAATTATATATATATTATAAAAAATTAAATTAAAATATAAATATATGAATAAGAAAACCCCAGTACATACATATTTTAATATTACATTATATAATATATATATAATTTATATTATATATATATTATATATATATATTATTATATATATATATATATATATATATGCTAAGTAAATTATGTATAGATGATATTTTGATAGAGTAATAGGTAGATGATAGATAGATAGATAGAGAGATGGATATAAAATAGATATAGAATAAATACACACATTTATTTCTATTCCTTCTCTACTCCCTATCATTCTTTCAATACTACATTGTTTTAAAAATGGTATGTATACACGACACAAACACCCAACACAAAAACCCACCAGATAATAATATATATTATATATATATAATATATATTATATATATATATATATATATATATAATATATATATATATATTTGCTACGCCAGGGGTCTTTGTCTCTGTGCGAAAATTTGTTAACATAAAAGGATGACCTGGGCATGTTTAAAACATAAAGGGGCCGGGGAAAACATGACGAAAAATGGCTGTGAGCGGGGGAGAAGGGGAACAACCGGAGCCCGGGGTTGGGTGTGCCCCTGTGAAACCTCGGGTGCCCTTGCGACTGATAAAAACTTTGTGTTGCCCTGTCATAAGATGTACGTGCGTGTGCATGCGGTTTTTTCCCCTGTATTGTGGCTTAGAAAGTATACGGGTAAATAACTTGTGAAAAAAAAAGGAAAGACTGTCATCGTGTTTTATTTCGTGCCCTGCCTCCCACTTGGCTTTTTCCCCTGGGGGGTTTTCGGGGACGCTGTGGTGCTCGGTGCCTTTTGGAGTTTGTTCGTGTTCACCCCCTGTGGATAGCACGCCGTCTCCCTAGCCTCCCTTGTTTGGGGGCATAGAGACAGGTGGTCGGCGTAAAAAATGTTGTCGAAGGGGGTTTTGGGTTTTTTTGTCATGAGACCGCCGATTTAAATTGTCGCCCAAAAGATGGCGGCAGCCATGGGGGAGAGGAGGTATGATGAGGCAGGCACGGTGGGTGAAGCCGAGCCAGATGGACCTGATCACCCCATGTGGCCGGTATGGGGAGGAAATGGCAAAAAGGCAGAAGAAGGGGCACAGAGGGCACCGGCGGCGCCCCATCTCGTCGAGATGCAGGAAAGGAAGGGGGGGAAACAGTTCGCCGCTTGTTGAGGTTCAGAGCAATCTTGCATCTGTAAAGATGGAAACTCGCAGTACACCGACGGGCCCTGAAAGCGTGAAGAGTGAACTTTGGAAAAAGTGCAACTCTGAAGGGCGAGGTTCAGGGCTGAGGGGGGAAAGTGAAGGCGGAAAGGGGCGCACGAGGTAGAAACGTTGCAAGCCGAGAAGGCAGACGGGGTTTTCTGGAAAAAACAATGCAGAGTGTCGTTTTATGGGGTCTCCCTGGGGTCCTGGCAAAAACCCCCGGGGCCTCCACGTCGTGTCGGAGCCAGTGGTCCGCGAACCCGGGGCCCCAACGGAACCGCCCCTTTGGGTATAGGTGGGGGAAAACTGGGACCCGGTAAACCCGCCTCGTTGCCTCCCCTCCCCCTTCCCCCCCCCCGGGCGTGTTAGTTCACGCACCGTTCTCCACCCTGCAGCCCCTGGGCCCCCCAGCATTCTGTGAAGCGAAGCCGCTGAGTACACGGAAAGGTGGCCTGGGAGGCATATTCGCCCAATTTGAAATGCTGGCATCTGCCCAGGCTGGAGCCAGGAAGAGAAGGCCCGCAGCGGGGAAAACAGCACAAAGGGGCCCCCGCGGTGGAATGTTGGGGCATCTGCCGCCACCCCAAACATCCTCTTACCCCGCTGGCAGGGGCTTTGAAACGCCGTTTTCGGGACCACCACCAGGCCGAGGTATATGGGGCCCGTTGAAGAAGGGGATCGTGAGCGTGGCGAGACCTGCCCCAGCTGGCGCAGGATGTGGGGGCCTGGTAAGGAGGCGTCCCCTGCGGCTGGGGAAGAGATGATTGGGGTCCTGGCCCGCGTTTTCTTTGTTGACGCTTTGAAACCCAGCGCGGGAAAAACCCCGTCACAGGCACCCCTGAGGCCCTGCAGGTGGCGCTGGCGAGGGCCGTGGAGTTCGGGCCTTCCTAAGGAAACCCAGGGGCCCAAAGGCCAGCGCTCAGCCCCCCCCATGACTTCCGGGGCCAGAAGGCAAAAGTGGAAAAGGTAGCATTGAGGAAGGTGACCCCCGGCCCTTTCAAACTTGTGTTGGGGTGCGGTGAAAAGGGAAACAGACGTAGTGGTGTCGGAGGGGGGGAGAACACGTCCTCTCAACCTGACAGATTCGTGCCTTCCACAGTGCTGAAAGGACGTGGCGGGTTTGGTCACCATCCGAGTGCTGTCCTATGTAAGGAATGGTACAGGAGGAAAAATCGGACAGGCTGGAAAGGGGGCCGAACCCCGCCGTCCTCGGTTTTCCCGGGCCCCGAAAATTTGGGGAAGCTGCCATCGAACCGGCACGAGCAGGGGGAGGGCTCATAATGGGAACCCCTCCGCCTGATAGTGGACACTGGGGGAGAGAAGACCCTAGTGCGGGCCCGAATGTTGGGGCCCCTATGCGACTTCCAGACCACTACAGAGACTGTTGGGTCACGGGGCTTTTGGGGAGTCAGGGGCCAGTGGAGGCTCGTATTGTCGTGGGCAGCACGGTGCAGCGCTGCCGGGTATGTGGCCGTTGGCGGGGCCTGCTTGCTGGGGCCCTTTCTCCTGCGCTGAGTAAGGGGTGTTTCGACCCTTTCGGAAATGGTGAGGGGGCACGGGGAAATGTGCCCTTGCTTTCCCGAGGTTGGGTGTGCAGGGTAGTTAAAGGCTGAAAGACCCGCAATTTACCCCCCGGACAGAGTCCCAGAATCCGTGTCGCTGTCAAAAGTGATGCGTGGAGTAGGGGCCTCGGGACCCCTTCCAAACCTGCAGCTGGCTGATGGCGTAGCATTGGGGGGACCTTGTTGGCCAGGGAGGGGGTTTGTTCAGTGTTGGTAGTAATTCTCCAATAAGCCCCGAAGGTGCCAGCTGGTGGGAAGCGGGGGACTTTTGGGAGTGGGGCACCCGAAGAGTCGTCGGGGAGCAAGGATTTTGGTTTGGGGTGGGGTTCCCGCTTCCTCAGGACTTGGGCACCAGCTGTGGCATTTCCAGGGGCGGAAACACTCCTGGGGCCATGGTGAAAAAGAAATAACGTTGCCCGTAGCGGCGATAGGGCGTGGCAACCTGACCGAGATGAGGACTAATTTTATTTTAAATTTTCTGTGTTTGTTTTGGGTTTAAAGGGATGTCGAGCAGATAGGGGGGGGTAGTGCTACGCCAGGGGTCTTTGTCTCTGGCGAAAGATGTGTTTAAAATAAAAGGATGACCCGGGCATGTGTTAACATGAAGGGGCCTGGGAAAAATGACCAAATGCGTGAGTGGAGGGCGGGGAACAAAACCAAGAGAACGGAGTGGGGCTGTCCCTTTAAGACCTCGTGTTTGCCTTTGTGACCCATAAACTGTGTTGCCCCCTTTTTTGCTGATCGTGCAGTGTGACATCTGGTTTCCCCCTGTATTGTGCCCATAGAAAAGTGTACAGGTAAATAAATTGTGTAAATAAAGGAAAGACTCTCTTTTGTGTTTATTTTCTGCCCCCCTACCTCGCCCTTGGCGTTTCCCCCATGGTGTTCGGGGCGCTGGGTGCTCGGGTTTTTCCCTTGGGAAAGTTTAGTGTTCACACCCTGTGGATAACACCGTCTGCCTGCCTGCCTTTGTTGGTGGCAGGAGACGAGGCGGTCGGCGTAAAAAAATTTTATATATAATATATTAAATATATATAAAAATAAAATATTTTTAATTTTGTATTTTATAGATATATGTTGATACACACACAACACACACCACACACAAACACACACACACACACACACACCCCACACACACACACCACACACACACACACACAAAATTTTAAAATATATATTATAATAAAATTTAAAAATAATATAAAAATATAAGAATAAATGATAAATGTATATATATATTTTATTTTTTTATATATATAGTGTGTGTATTTTGGTTTGCGTTTTTTTTATTTTTTTCTTGGGAGGGTTTAATAAAACATATATATATAATATAAAAATATAATAATATATAAAAATAATGGGTAATATAATTTATATACATACATAAAAAATCAATACACCCCCACAACAAAACACACAAAAACAAAACACACACACACCAAACACCCATACCAAAACCCACGCGCGCGCAAAAACCCACCAACAACCAGACACACACAGACCCACACACACCACACCAAACACCACACCACACCACAAAACACACACACACACACACCCACACACACACACACCCCCACACACACACCCACCACGCACGCACGCACGCACAAAAAACCCCCCCCCCCACACACACCACGCACACACACAGATATAAATATATATTATATTATAATATATATATATATATATATATATATTTTTATATATATATATATAACAATATATAAAAATATATTATATATATTTATAATATATATTTAATATATATTATATAATTAAATATGTGTGTGTGTGTGTGGTGTGGGTTGTTTTGGGGGTGTTGGTGGGTGTGTGTGTGGTATGTGTTTTATGTGTTTGTGTGTTTTGGGGTTTGCCCTGTGCTTCACCGATATATATATATTATATATATTTATATATTATAATATATATATATATATTATATATATATATATGTGTGGGGGTGTGTTTTGGTGTGGTTGTGTGTGGGGGTGGTGGAGTATATATTTTAAAATTCTAAATAATATTTATATTTTTTTTTTTTATATTATATTATATTTTTTATGTTGTGTGTTGTGTGGGTGTGTGTGTGGGTTGTGTTGTGTGTTGTGTGGTGTGTGTGTGTGTTGTGTGTTGGTGTGTGTTTTTTTGGTGTGTGTGTGTGTGTGTGTGTGGTGTGTGGTTTTGTGTGTGTATGTGTTGGTGTGTGTGTGTGTGTTCGTATGTGTGTTTGTGTGTGGGTAAGTATGTAACAATTATTATATATATATATTATATATATTATTATTATATATATTAATTTTTACTAATATATTATTATAATATATTAATTTATATTATATATATATATATATACATAAATATTATATATATATAAAATTAAAATTATATATATATAAAATTTTAATATACCTTATGTAACTACATCACACACACAAACACTAACGCATCACACAAAACACACACACACACATATCTATTTATCTATCTATCTATCTATTATCATCATCTATCCTAATGATATATATATTTTATAATATTACATTATATATGTGTTTGTGTATGTGTGTGTGTTTTTTTTGTGTTGTGTGTTTCTTACGTCATAATAATATAATAATATTTATTATATATTTTAAAATTATATATATATATATTTATAGTTTATATATATTTTATAAGAGATAGATAGATAGATAGATAGATAGTTTATAGTAGATAGTTTTAAGATAAGATAAGAATGAAATATTTTATTTATTCAATATAATATGTGTATATTGTAAATTATATTATAATATATTATATATTATATATATATATAATATATATATATTAATAATATATAATGTGTATTATATATTATTTTAATATATAAAATAATATAATATATATATATAATATATAATATATATATATAACACACACACACACATGCATAACAGATATATGTTTGTGGTATATAATAATATATAATAAATATATATATATATATATATTTAATTATTATATTTTAACATATATATATATATATATACACATATATGTTTATTTTTTTTAATATGTATTGTATACAGACAACACACCCCAACACACACACACCAAAACAACACACACACACACCCCCACATATAAATAATTTAATAATTAATATAATATATATAAATATATAATATTTATAATATATATTATATATATATTATAATAATTTATATATATATTTATTTTTTATTTTTATATATATTAATAATATTTTATATATAATATAATTTTAAAATAAATAATATTATATATATTATATATTAAGTATATTATTAATATTATTTAATAAATATATTATAATTATATATATATATATTTGTGTGTGTGTGGTGTTTTCTGGTGTGTTGTTGGGGTGTGTGTGTGGTTGTTGTTTTTGTTTGTGTGTATCCACACATACACTAAAAACAATATATCAATCATCACATCATAAAAGGGCTAACGCGACTTGGGCGCAGGGCCCGCTCATCCCCCGCTATAAGGGATAAGAATTAAAATGTATAGATAGATATTTGATAGATTAGAAAATAGTAGATAATAGAGAGATGGATATAACATTAGATATAGATATAATACCACTTTTTGTTCTTTTCCTTTCTTTACCTTCTATTTCTGTTATATACATACAATGGGGTTTTTTGAAAAGTGTATGTAAGACGCACACACGAACACACACACACACCCATATTATGTATATATATATAATAAAAAATAAACATATATACAATTTTTGAATAAAATGTATATATATGTTATTTTTATTTTATTTTTCTATAAATGGGGTTTTTGGTAGTGTTTGGGTTGTGTGTTTTCTGTGGGTATGTGTTTTGTTTATTATACATAAATACTAATATAAATATATAAAATAATAAATATATAAATATATATATAATATATATATATTCATATATATATAATATATATAAAATATTATATATATTATATATATTAAATATATAATATATATATATATATAATATAACACCACACCACACGCATACACAGATATAGTGATTATATTATATATATATATTATATATTATATATAATATATAAATATAAAAATTTTAATTAATATATAACAAAATATAATAATTTTTAATAAAAAAAATAAAAAATTTTTAAAATTATCAATTAATATGTATATATATATATATATATATATATAATAAATATATATATTATTAATATATATTATATTATATATACATATAATGAAAATATTTATATATTTTATATGATACACACACACAACCCCACACACACACACACACACACACACCAAATAATATATATTATAATATATATATATATATAATATATTACTATATATTGGTGGTGTGTGTGTGGTGTGGTGTGTGTTGTGTGTGTGTGTGTGTGTGGGGTTTTTGTGTGTGGTGTGGTGGTGTTTTGTGTTTATACAACACACACACTCACAAACATAATTCAATATCTCATCATAAAAGGGAAAACGCCGCGGGGAACAGGGCCCGTCCCCCTTCGCTTCCAGCCACGAGGACCCTCGATTCGAGTGTCCAGGCAAAAAAAACCGGCCCATCTTAACCCTTTTGCGACAGGCCCCCGTGAGCTGCCCAAACCCTGATCCCTAGGTCGTCCCCCGGGGTTTGTCTCGCGGGGAGAGAACCTGAGGGCCGGGGCCTCCATTGGGAAACGAGTAGGTGGCCATATACCCTGATTGGCGACCCGGGGATTATGCAAGAAACGGTCCCGCCTTCCCCCACGGTGAAACTCCCGGGGTTTGGACCCCCGGGGTCCTCCAATTGAAACCCATGTCCGGCAAAGGGACTTTTTACAAAAGGCATCAAGGCGAGACTCCAAGACCGGGATCGTCCCGGTTTTTGCTTCCCTAGAGCAAAACTGGGAGTATAAAGCCCTTTAAACACGCAGCTTTTGGGCCTTCTCCATAGGTACCGACACCCCCAAAACTCTTGTTTATCGAGTTCATGGTCCCTTTCCAGACCAATCGTCTACTGACTTCTTGGGCTGACAACCCAAAAATAGGACTACCTACCCAAAGGATGTAAAACTTTCTGTAAATATAAAAAAATTAAATATAAATTTTATTTTTAAATAAAAATTTTTAATATATAAATAATTAAAAAATAAAGGTATAAATTTTAAATATAATATTATTTTTTTTTTTTTATTTTTTTTAAAAAATATTTAGGGAGAAATATTTAAAAATAATAAAAATATATAAAAAACAAAAAAAAAAATAAATATTTAAAATTTTAATATTAATATATAAATTAATATACATATAAATGTGGGTGTGGTGTGGTGTGGTGTGTTTTTCTGTGTGGTGTAGTAGTAACAGCAGTGAAAAAAATAAAAAAAAGAAAAAAATATAATTTAAAAATATATTAAAAAAATTAAACACACAGATGAAAAACAACACCACACAACCACACACCACCACAACACACACACACACACCCACACACCACACCAAAACACCACACACACACACACAAAAAAATAATATAATAAAATAAATAAATATAGTAAAAATAAAAAGTTAAAAAACATATATAAAAAAAATAAATATAAATATAATATAATTAAATTTAAAAATTTTTAAAATCAGCATTTTTATTTTAAAAATAATAAAATATAAATATATATATATAATATTAAAAATATAATATATTATATATAATTTTAAAATATATATATTATATATATTATAATATTATATAATATATAATATATTAAAATATATTTGTGGGGTTTTGTGGTGTGTTGTGTGTGTGTGTCTGGGGGTGTTTGTGTGTGTGGTGTTTTTTGTATATATAATTTAATATTATATATATATATTAAAATATTAATAATATATAATATATACCAAAAAATATTTTTTGTATGTTGTGTTGTGTGTGTGTGTTTATGTGTATGTGTGTGCTGTCTTCATGTATATATGTATGTATTATATTTACAAATATTATATATATTTATATAATATTTAAAATATTATTAAAAAATTTGTGTGTGTGTGTGGGGTGGTGGGTGTTGTTGTGTGTGTGGGTGTGTTGTGTGTGTGGGTGTTTTTGGGATTTGTGTTGTGTGTGAAGTTACATGTATAATTTTTTAAGA
>NW_023646129.1:22500-25303 GCF_015228065.2 Penaeus monodon
TTAGGACAGCATCGATGGTGACCATACCTGCCACAGTCCTTGCAGCACTGCTGGGAAAGGGACAGAATCGTAGGTTGAGAGGACGTGTTTTTCCCCTCCCTCCGACACCGACTAGTCTGTGCCCTTCCCCACCCCACCCCCAAAACAAGTCTTGAAAAGGCTCGGCTCACCTTCCTCAAGGGTACCTTCCCACTTTAGCCTTCTGGCCCCGGAAGTCTGGGGGGCTGGAAACTGGGCCCTTTGGCCCCTGGTTCCTTCAGGAAGCCTCGAACTCAGGCCCCCGCCAGCGCCCCTCAGGGCCTCAGGGTGTGCTCTTTACGTAGATTTTCCCCGCTGCTGGTCCTGCAAAACGTCAACAAAAAACGCGGGCCCGGGCCACAATCATTCTTCGCAGCCGCGGGGAAAAACCTCCTTACCGCGCCTCACTCCGCGCCAGCTGGGACGTGTCTCGCCAGCTCCGGTCCGCTTCTTCAAACGGCCTGTATACCTCGCCTGGGGGTGGCCCGAAACCCGGGTTTCAAAGCCCGCCACGCTGGTGTAAAGGGATGTTGGGATGGGGGCAAATGCCCCCAAAACTTCCACGCGGGGCCCCCTTGTGCTTTACCAGCTGCAGGGCCTTTTCTTTTTCCCGCTCCACCCTGGGGAGATGCCAGCATTTCAAATTGGGGGCATATGCCTCCCCGGCCCCCTTTTTTGTCGTACTCAGCTGGCTTACGCTTCACAGAATGTCTGGAGGCCGAGGGGGGTGCAGGGTGGGGAAAGCGTGCCGTGAACTAACACGCCGGGGGGGGAGGGAAGGGGGGGAGGGAGGCAAAGAGCGGGTTACCGGGTCCGAGTTTGCCGCCACCTAACCCAAGGAGCGGTTCCCTTGGGTCCCCAGCCCTTTTGCACGACCACTGGCTCCGACACGACGCTGCGACCCGGGGGTTTCCTGCCCGACCCCAGGCAGACCCCGTAAAACTGACACTCTGGCTCTGTTTCCAAACCCCGTCTGCCTTTCTGCTTGCAACGTTATACCTCGTGACGCCGCCTTTCCGCCTTCACTTCCCCCTCGACCCCCGAAACCCGCCCTTCAGGTCCCCTTTCCCCCAAAGTTCACTCTTTTACGCTGTTTTCGGCCCTTTTCGGTGTACTGCTGGTTTCCATCTTCACAGTGCAAATTCTCTGTAGCACCTCAACAAATCGGGGAGAACTGTTCCTCTGCCTTCCTTTCCGATCTCGACGAGATGGTGCGCCTGCTCGGTGCCCCCTGTGCCTTTTTCTGCCTTTTTGCCATTTTCCCCCTCATACCGGCCAGCATGGGAGTGATCGGTCCCTCTGGTCGTTCACCTCACTCTGCCGCCCTCAGTCATACCCCCTCCCCTCATGGCTGCCGCCCCTTTTGGACGACATGATAATCGGGCGTCTCACTGATCAAATTCACAAAAACCCCCTCTGACAAAATTTTTTACGCCGACCACCTCGTCTCTATGCCCCAACACAAGGCAGGCAGGGAGGGCGGGGTGTATCCACAGGGGCTGAACACTGAACACTCCAAAAACACCCACCCACCGTCCCCAGAACACCACCGGGGAAACGCCAAGTGGCGGCAGGGCCGAAATAAACACACATGACAGTCTTTTCCTTTTTTTCACAATTTTTACCCCTATATTTTCTTAGCCACATACAGGGGGGAAACCCCCCTGTCCACTGCAGTTTCATCTTTGACAGGGGGAACACAAAGTTATATCAGGTCGCAAGGGGGACCACGAGTTTCAAGGGCAGCCCCAAAACCCCGTCTCTCGGCTTTTTCCTTGTCCCCCGCTCACGCCATTTGCGTTGTTTGCCCATCCCTTCATGTTAAAAACATGCCCAGGTTCCCCCTTTTTATGTAAACATGTTTCGCACAGAGACAAAGACCCCTGGCGTACAAATATATATTATATATATATAATTATATATATAAATATATATTTTATATTATATTAAAATATTATATAAAAATATCTGTGGTGTTTTTGTGTGTGGTGTGTCCCCTGTTGCGTTGATAACTACACATTTTTAAACACACATATGTATGTATATGAATAGAAATAGATAGGGAGTTGGGAAAGGGAAAAGATTATAAAAGTGTGTATTTATACTATATCTAATTATATCCATCTCTCTATCTATCATCTATCACTACCCACTTTCATTTTCAAATATCTATCTAACAAATTTTATTTGCATATATTATAAAATATATATATAATATATATATTATATATATATATATTATATATATATATAAAATATATATATATATAATATGATATATTTTCATTGTATGTACTGGGTTTTCTATTTCTATATAATAATAATATATATATATTATATTATATTTTATATATATATTATATTTTTAAAATATATATAATATTTACATATACATATATATGTGCGTTTGGGTTTGTGTGTGTTGTGTCTGTGTTTTCGTTGATAACATACCATTTTTAAACACACAATTATGTATATAAATAGAAATAGATAGGTAGTAAGGGAAGGGAAAAGATATTAAAAGGGGGTATTTTAATTTATTTTTATTTTTATCCATCTCTCTATCTTCCTACTACTACCTACCTATATCTATCAATATATCTATCTATAATATATATATTATAATTAAAAAAATTATATATATATATATATATATATTTAAAAATTATATTTTATAAATATATAAAAGAATTTTAATATATATAAAATTTTTTAAAAATTAAAATATTTAATATTATTAAATTTATTATATTTTTATATTTTTAAATTTTAAAATTTTTTATAT
>NW_023646129.1:30403-35897 GCF_015228065.2 Penaeus monodon
GTGGGTGTGTGTGTGTGTGGGTGTAGATGTGTGTGTGGATGGGGTGTGTTTGGGGTTTTATAAAAACACCTAACCCCACAAAAAATTAATCCATTTATCATCAAACATCCAAAGGGGTAACGGGGGGACTTTGGGGGAAAGGCCGCAATTTCCCCCCCTTTTGCATATTATGCAAGAATATATATTTAGTAGATATATTTTAGATATAGAAGAAAAGATGATAGATTTGAGAGATGGATATAAAAATGTATAGATAATAAATCCCCCATTTTGTTCTTTTCCCTTTTTTATACCTATCTTTTTTCTGTTTTAAAACTACCATGTTTGGGTTTTAAATGTGTATGTTTTAACGCCACACAGACCACCCACCCCCAAAACATATTATGTTATATATAATAGAAAAAAGACATATAACATATATACGAAAATATATGAATATATTGTTTTATATAAAGTTATATTTTTTTTATTTTTTTAAAATATATGTGTGTTTTGTATTTGTTTTCGTTTTTTGTGTTGTTTTTGTGGTGTTGTTTATTGTTTATTTTTACATAAAAATTTCCCTATATTTTTTTATATATTATTATTATTATTTTTAAAATATATATTATATATATTATAAAATATATACATATTTTATATTAAAATATTATTTTTATTTAAAATTATAATTTTATTATATACCTATATTATATAATTATATATTATTTTTATTATATAATTATTATATTTTTTATATATGTATGTTATTTTATTTTTATAATATGTGTATATTTTATTCTAAATATAATATTTTTTTATTTATATATATTTTATATATATATTATATTTTAAAATCCCCCCCCCACACACCGCATAAAACAAAATATATGTTATATATATAAAATATATATATATATATAATTTGAATATTATATTATAAAATATAAAATAAATAGAAAATTTTATAATAATAAAATATTATATATAATATATTATAATTAAAATATATATAATATTATAAAATATACTATTTTTCTTTTCTTATATTAATATATATATATTATTAAAATAATAATTATATATAAAATATTATATATATATATATAAAAAATTTCAATATATGATTTTATTTTTTTAGGGATATTTATACACACACACCACACACACACCCCCCCCCCCACACACCCCCCCCAAAAACCCCACATATATTAAAATATTTTATATATATATATATTATTATTTATATTAAAATAAAATAAAGTGTGTGTGTGTGTGTGTGTGGGTGTGTGTTGTGTGTGTGTGTGTGTGTTTTGTGGGGGTTTGGTGTTTTGGGTTTTTGTGTGTGTGTTTTGTGTGTATAAAAACACCACCACTCCCCAAACATATATTTTCAAACATCATCATCAAAGGGGTAACGCCCACGGGGGGAAAATGGCCCCATCCTCCTTCGCTTCCCGCCACGAGGATCCCTCGATTCGAGGTCCGGCAAAAAACCGGCCCATCTCTAAACCCCCTTCGACAGGGCCCCCGTCGAGTGGGCCCAAAACCATGATCTCCCCAGGTTTTTGGGCCCACCCGGGTTTTTCCCCGCAGGGAGGAACCTGGGTGGACAGGGCCGTCCATTGGGAAAAGAGCTAGGTGGCCATAAAAGGGCCCCGGGTTGGGGGATCCCCCGGTTATGGCCAAATAAAAGGGCCCATGCCCCCTTTTTCACGGTGTAAATGCCGGTTGGACACGGGGGTCCCCGCCAAAATTTTACCCCCTGATCCGGGGAAGGGGCTGTTACAAAAGGCATCCCAAAACGAGACTCCCCAAAACACTGGGTAGCGTCCAGGTTTCGCTTCCTAGAGCAAAACCGGAGTAAACAAAAGCCTTGGAAAAACCAAACCGGCCCTTTGGGCCCTTTTCATAGTAACCGACATCTCCAAACACCCCTTGGGTTTATCGGTTTTTTTTTTGGGGGTCCTGTTGCCGACCAATCAGTCCCCCACACTTTTTTGGTCCCGACAACCCAAAAGATATGGATACGCTACCAAAGGGATGAAAACTTTCTGTAAAATATATAAT
This sequence comes from Penaeus monodon, assembly GCF_015228065.2. NCBI lineage: Eukaryota > Metazoa > Arthropoda > Malacostraca > Decapoda > Penaeidae > Penaeus > Penaeus monodon. The sequence goes on from NW_023646129.1 coordinate 32,453, forward strand.
TTTATATATTATATATATATATATATATATATTAAAATATATATAAAATTGAAAGATAAAATTTTATATAATTAATATGTTATATAAAATATTATAATATATATTATTTTAAATATAATATTTATATATTATATATATATATATATATATATTTTTTATATTTATATATTATAAATAATATATATAATATATATATAATATATTAAAATTTTACTATAAAAGTTTGTTTTGTGTTGGGGGTTTTGTGTGGGTTTTTTTGTGTGTGTGTAAAGTATGTATACATGCATGTTTTAATATATAGTTTTATATTTTTTTTTGTTTTTTATTAAACTTTTATAATTTTTTTATATTAAATATATAAAATGTTATATATATAAACAATATATAAAACACATGTATTTATACAACATCCCCCCACACAACACACCACACACACAACACCACACACAAAACCCACACACCCACACACACCCAAAAACCACACACACACACACACCCCAAAATATTATATATAATATTATTAATTTTATATATATATTATGTAAAAATTTTTTATATATATGTATATATATCCCTTTTAATATTATATTTTATTATAAAATATAAAATTTTATATATATATTAAAAATATTTATATGTATATATATACATACTCTTTTTTAGGGTTTTTATTAAAATATTATTTTATATATATCTCTAAAATTTATATTATTTATATTTATATATATATAATTTTTATATTATATATTTATTATTTTTAATATATTTTTATATATATTATTTTATATTATATGTGTGTGTGTGTGGGTGGGGTGTGTGTGTGTGTGTTTCTGTGTGGGGTGTTTTTGTGTGTGTGTGGGGGTTTTTTTATATATAAATATATATTTATATAATATATATATATTTTTATATATATTATATATTAAAATTAAGAAAATATATATTGTGTGTAATTTTAAAGGGGTATGTTTGTGGGGGTGTTTATTTTTAATGTTGGCTGTGCGTCCCCATGTAATTTATGTATATATATTTACCTATATATTTTAATATATATATTATATATATATATTAATAATTTTATATATATTTTGTGTGGGGTTGTGTGTGTGGTGTGTGTGTGGTGTGTGTTGTGTGTGTGTGTGTGTGGTTTTTGGGGTGTTGTTTTTGTGTGTGGGTGTGTATGTATGTTTTTTCATGTAATATATGTTATATATATATATATATATTATTAATATATATATATATATATTATTATAATTATTTGTGTTAAGGTTTTATATATATATATATATATAAAGTTAATTTTATACTTATATATATTAAAATATATATATATTTTATAATATATAAAATATATATTATTTTATTATAAAATATATACACACAAAAAAACCCAAAAAACACACACACACACCCACACACACCACACACACAAACACACACAAATATATATTTTAAAATATATTATAAATATATATTTTATAATATATATATATATATATTATATATTTATATACCCGTAAAATTTTTACAACCCTACACACACAAACACGGGTTCATAAACACCACCCCACACACATATCTATGGATCTATTTTCTATCTATTTATCTATCTATCAATCTATCTATCTATCTATCTATCTATCTACTTCTATCTACTATCGATCTTCTATCTAAACTATCAAACTATCTACATATTTTGTTGGGGTGTGTGTTGTGTGTGTGGGGTGTGTTTTGGGATTTGGGGGTAAGTTTTTGTGGTATTGTTTGTCCTGTACGTTTTTATAAAATATATTATAATATATTTTATATATATAATATAATTTTATATATATATATAAAATTAATTTAATAATTTTATTTTTATATTTAAAAGAGAGAGAGGGAGAGAGAGAGCGAGGGGAGAGAGGGGGGAGGAGAGAGAGAGAGAGAGAGAGATAATAATGAAAGAAATACCAGGAAATTTTGGGGCCCCCTATATAATATAAAATGGTAAAGAAAATAAAATTCCCAAAAATCGAAAAAACGGGAAATCTTTGCGAAATCAGCCTTTTGAGGAATAACCCAAAAATGACTTTTTTTTCGTGTATTTTATGAGTTTTTTTCCCTATATTTCCGGGAATAATTATAATAATTTCCCGGGTTTGTATAATCATTACAATAAAGATGATAAAATTTTGATAACATTTGTATTTTAAATTTTTAAATTAAATTTTTTCATTTTCTATTATTATTTTATTAATATTTAAATTTTTATTATTTTATTATTAAATTTTTTATTATTTAAATTTTTATTATTAAAATTTTAAATTTTTTATTATTATTATTATTTTTTATTATTAATATTTTTATTATTACCCCCTATTATTATTATTATTATTATTTTTATTATTAACTACTACTATTTTATTATTTTATCTTATTAAATTCTTTATTTATTAGTATTATTGGGAAAAAAAAATATCTTATAAATGTAATAAAACAAAAAATAAATAATAACAAATATAAAAATTAAAAAATAATCTTTTTTATATTTTTTATTATATTATTATTGGGTTTTTTTTATCATTATTATTTTTTTTAAACTTTAGTATAAATTGGGAAAAAAAATTTTTATACGTAATTTTAAATTTCGTAAATTAAAGATATTAATTAAAATTAAAAATTTTATAAAAATTTTATAAATCGTTATTATTGGGTTTTATTATTGTTATTACTATTTTTATTGTTGTTGTTTTAGCACAGTTCCAAAAATAATTCTAACTGCAATAATTTCAATAATATGAAAAAAGTGGGAATTTAAAGATGATAAAAAAATTTCAATAATGATGATAATATTTATGATATAATGATAAAGATGATAATGTGATGAAATGATCATAACGGAAAAAATGATTTATAAACATGATAATAAAGATTTTAAACAGGAAATTGTTTTTCTTAAAAATCGAAAAGGGGAAAAGAAAATAATTTCCCAAAAATAAAAAAAAAAACGGCAAAATCTGCCCCAAAAATTCAGCCTTTTGAGAGTTTTTCCCCCAAAAAATTTTGTTTTTTCCGGGGGTCTGTTTGATGGATTTTTTATTATTAAGGGGAATGGGGAATAATTACCACAATTGTATTAAAAATACTTTAATGATGAAAAAAGGAATAAAAAGAATTTTTTTAACATTTGATGATTATTTATTACTAATTTTCATTAATTTTATTATTTTTACTATTATTATTATTATTATTATTATTTCATTATTTTATTATTTAAATTTTTACTTACTATTATTTTATTATTACCTTATTATTATTTTTTTTTTTTTTAAATTATTATTATTATTGCCAAAAAAAATACAAAAACTGTAAAAAATAACAATTAAAAATAATAAATATAATAAAAATAAAAGTAATCGTTATAAATTTTTAATATTTTTTATTAAATATTATTAATTTT